>NC_060879.1:29798095-30101125 GCF_021901495.1 Neodiprion virginianus | reverse complement strand
CAATGCGAAAATATGTATTTAATCATTCTATGCGATGATCGAAAAATCTGGAAATTTTAAGGAATTCTGAATTATCGAGCTACCGCAGAACACCTTGCAGAAGAATGGTTATTTCCATTAATTTACCATTTCAACCAGATACACTTTCTCGAACTTTTTGGTCAGACCTGGTATGAAGCAAGAGGTGCGATTCACGGGATCCGCAAAGCCGAGGAGTACAAAGCGGAGGAAACTACAATCGTCGTCGTTGTCGTCGCGGGCTGACATCGTTATTGTGCTTCCCGGTTGCGAATCGTGTGGCGAAGCTTATTTTCCATTATTTCACAACTCATTGGCAATTCCGAAATAAAATACAATGGTAATACTTTCCTGTCTTATCCATACCGCAAACGAAGAGAAAGAAAGGAAGTTTAATACCGTCTTAAATATTCCGCGCAGTTGTCCTCCCCAACTTCACCCAGCCGATCCTTCCTTCCTTCCTTCCTTCCTTCCTTCCTTGCTTGCTTGCTTCAGAGCGAGTATTAGAAAGAGGAGGAGAAGGAGGAGGAGGAAGAGGGGTATTCTTAAAGGTAGAAACAAATAATACGATTATATTCCGTTTCCGTTTATTAAAGAAACAAGATATTACCAGCGCTGCATGTCGAGCCAAAAGACCTCCACCATGCCTCCCTCGATCCCTCCTCATCCTCCTCATCTTCCTTCTTCACTCCCAGGACACTTTACGCGAGGCATTCGATACGAAACTCGATATTAAAATTTGCTACGGGAATTACGGGAGTGACTCGAGCTACGTCGCGAGGTATAAAGTGAGCCAGAATACTCGTCCAGAGGTGGAAGAAGAGCCGCGGAGATCACCTCGAGGACGCATAAGCTCTGCGTCCGGGGTGATGCGACGGTGTGTTCAGCATTGCGTCGGATAACGCGAATTAACGGGAGCCCAAGTTGCCTTAATAAGCTCGGCAACTTAATTAAAAAATTACCCCCGACAGATCGTTTGCTGCTGCGGTACGGATAGTCGAGGTTCAGTATCACTTCTATACAATATATATCGCGCGTTATTCAGCGGGGAATTATTACGAAAAAGATGATGCACGAGACACGGACGATGCAGTTGCTCGTGTCACGGGGGCGACGACGTTTGTGCTGCATTCTTGTCGTTGGTATACGTTGTATGTATGCATGTAACACTATCTATAGAGAAACCTGCAGGCAATAGAACTCCCGAGTCGGAGAGTCTGATGTATTTCTGAAGCTTGGCGTCGCGCCACCATTATGCAGATGATAATTAGAATACGTTGGCGCGTATCTCAATATATCTGCTCGAGCTGCGACGTATTATTCGGAAGGTCGGCCACCGGTCTTAAATATCTTCTTACATTACAAAATACGCCTGTGCGCCGATAACAATTCGCGAATCGTTATTTCCGTCAATTCCCTCGGTCTCGTGTGTCGTGTCTTTGCTATTTCTTTTTTTTTTTTTTTTACACACGGTTCATTAACCCCTGTGGTCTCCGTAAACAACGCTACGCGGTGCTTCATTCCCACGGATTACGCGTATACACACTTGCCAAAAATTTGCTCTACTTTTTTCTCTTCTCTTACTTTTGCCGTGTGCATTCACATTGCGGCGGTCATCTTACCCGGTTAATAAGCACGTAGCGCTTAAGACTCGACCGCCGAAACGTACGGAATATTCGGTTACAGCTCAAAGCATACATGCTATACGGATTGGCTGGTTCACGATCTGGAATGACCGTTGTACAAAGTCGATCCTCCTTTCCACGTGATCGTGATCAAAGAATCGGACGAATTCCCGGTTACTGTGTATAAAAATTGCTTTCCTTCGTTGTCCGGCACTCCACGGTGTTCCGGTCCCAAGCAAATCACTATACTCGGGGTTTCATTTGTAATCTCGTTCCAGAGCCAATCTCCGTAACGGGCAGGAACACATCGAGTGTTGATAGATGTGGAAATAATTATAGGAGAATGTCAAAATGAGAGTAAAAACCATGTCAAATTTTGAACCGTAATGACTCCTAGCCATGCAACACAAAAACCCTTTCTCCGGTGGCTGGGGACGGGTCCATACGTATCAGAGTCCCTTCCAGCGGGCCCGCGGACCTCGAGAAGTCCTCTGTCTTGAGAGTATTCCACGGGGACGGCTCTCGAACGCGACGCGAACGAATCGGAGACAAACGGACCGAACTTGTTAAAACCTGCGAGCCGCGCTCGGCACCCGCGAGATTTACTCTCAGCTCCGTTGACGCGTCGCTTCACCCCGCCGTCCACCCCATCTGGCAATAATATCGAGGCTTTCCATTCCAAGCATGGTGACGACGGTTCTCGACGTGGTCAACGCCTGTTGGAAGGCGTGAAAGGATTTCTGACCTCCGGTGCGCCGGGCGCGATGGCCATTATGACGTGGGTACACACACGCGAGGATCGAGTGACCCGATAAAGCGAGAAAGAGAGAGAGAGAGAGAGAGACGTCGGGGCGAGAGGAACTCTCCTTGGATGGATCACGACGGACGAGCAGAGCTCAGCGATCGTCCGCTTTATTTCCTAGCGGCCAATACATCAACGTACCCCGAGGCCCGGCGATGCCTAATTAATCTAATTAATCTAGAGTGGCATAAATGACCTCCCCCTCACTCCCCCCCACCCGCCCTCGGAGCGAGTCCAAGAGCCCAGGTTTCAAAGACACGCCGGTCGTCGGTCGCCGCTGCGGTGATGGACCGACCGATCTAACATTCCGAGAAATTAACGATTACCGGTGATTTATATAATTTCATATTTTAAATTATTGGACGTCATTAACGGCCGGACTTGCGGTGGTTCTCACCGACTCGCTGCCGCAGGATCCGAGGGCACCGATACTCTGGGCAATAGCGCACTCGTCCGGATGCTTTCTTTGTATGCGTGCCTGCGTGCGTGCGCTGGAATATATTATCGTTTTGTTCTTCGGCTGAACTCGCGGGGTTCGGTCGGTCGAGCTGGTTGTCATTGGCTCATTTGTTAGACGCCATCCAAAGCATGCGGGACCTTGATTTAGTACCTCTGACGGGGCGCGGGGGCTGCTCGGAGAAAAGGGGTTACCAGCCCGACCTGCCGACCCCCCGCTCTCCCCTTTATCGAGGAGACAAAGACACGAAGACACGGATTCGAGATTCGAATCGTCGGAGCGATAGCGACCTCCCCGGTTCATTGACGCTCCGGTTTCACTCGGGTCGTCGGTACGAGGCGATTCCTCGAGTAGGATCGAGAAAATTAGAGACGCTGAAGAGTTCGACGTGTCGGGTAAGAGATTTGCGTTTTCATTGAAGGGGGAAATGATTTGCTGCATCGCTGGAATTCGGTGAATCGCTCGCTGTGAGTCGGAGGTTGCAGCTCGATCCTACGATGTTACAATTTTCCAGCCACACCTTTCGATAGAAAAACTAATAAACGCAACCACGGGACGCCAAAGGGTCCGACGCTACAAAAACTGGTTCACAGGGGTTCCGTTTGTTCCGTTCCTTCATCGCGTACAGACGATTCCTGGACGAAAGCCTCGATGCTGAAGGAGAAACCAGCGGAGACCCGCGGAGAAAGTTAAATGAAAAGGCGTCAAACTACGGAACGACCGAATGACCATCTCTCAAAGACCGATAGCCGTACCTACCCGTCGACGATATTCTTCTCCCACGTCCAAGAATCTACTCGTTGTTGCTTCGATCTCATTCATTATTCTGCACCGTGCCGCTCGTTCGGTCGAGAGAAAAAAAGCTTCGGGGCTGCGTTCATCGTTCAACGAGCGCTTCGAGCACGGAAAATATCAACCGAGCGTCATTCGTCTCCAGGTCCAGTACCTACATCGTTAAGCCTAAACTTGAGCGCATTTGGCGGTGAATCTCTCACTGAACATGTGCATTCGCGACAACGACTGCATACTTGCTCTTTTGTCTCCGCGACGTTTTACAGACTTTCGAATATATCCTCCATAGTCACCATCGCGTGAGAAACCATTTAACGAGACGTGTAGTTAAATAATTAAATGATGGAAATGCGTTTCACCATCTGTTAGAAAGATTAACTCGAAGCTATTGCGCCGCAGCGTTGTACAAAACGATACGTGGTGGCTCGAGCTCTTTTTCTCTCGTGAGAATTACCAGACACGTAACTATACCCGGGTTATTTAGCAGTCCTCAAAATAGCAATTTGCAATTTTAACTCGACTCGCGGAGTAATTTCATCAATTTCCGAGAAGGGCCTTGACACGGCACGACGTACGGAGGTGCGGAACGACGAGGAACAGCCACCGGTGTCTATCTCGAACGGAATACATTACGGAAATGGTATCGGCCGAGCTGCGGGGACGGAGGATGGTTAATGTCGGGCGATAATTCTTGTCCATAACTAATCAGGAATCACAGAGGGTGTCGCCTCCGCGAACACCCGCCGTCGCCATCCGTACGACCTCCAACTGGAAACTTTGACCGTTCTGCAAACACAGAATCAGCCCGGCAGGCCTGTGCTAGGTGGATGAAACTCCTCGGCACCTCGAACCTTCGTTAAACACTTGAAAACGGCAATCGAAGCGGAGGATTTTTCGTCGGCTCGGGACTTCCGTAGGAATTTTAGGTACCTCGCGGCCTGCTCCTACGAACCACTGCGCATCGTGTGTACGAAGGCACGTGCCGTCCTCCGTTCCCGCCGTACCGACACCCCCTCCACACCCCCACATTCTGTGTCTATAAGCCAAGCGCACGTCGACTATAATTATCCCGGGGTAATCATAACCCGGACTACCGACTCCTCTTACCGCTTACCGCAGTCCGGCAGCCACCGTATTCCGCAAAATTAGTATTTCGCATCCCTCGAAGAGAAAAAGGTACGAGCCAGTAGGTAGGTTCGTCTGCCCTTCGTTTGTTTTCCGTTTATTTTTGCAATTTGCCTGCTTGCCGAAGAATAACAATTAGATTTCTTGGCTTATTCGGCTACCGTATAAGTATGGGGTGAGAGGTGGGGCGAAGCCCTCGTCCTTCTCATACCCTACCGCGTATCGTCCAGTCTTCGTTCGCAGACGATGGACGATGGACCACCTACACCTGCCCGGAGTAATTTGTTTGCTTTTTCAGGTGAACAGATCGCAGGTGGAGATACCTAACCTATGTGGATATTAGTACGGAGTACCTAGGTATTAGTCTCGGGGAGATACGATAAACTTTAAATGATACGATCTTTGTTTCTCCTTGGAAATATTTGACTCCGTATGTATTTTCGCATCTGCGCAAACTTCGGCGAAAGGGTGATAATCAATAGGGCGGGTTAAAGATCGATGCGTATCACTTGGTCCGGTCGATCCCGAGGACGACTGTGACTGCAGTACGGCTGAATTGAAAAAAAGAACCTTTGCGGCAAAGATTGCGGCAAACTTTTTGACCTTAATTTATAGGCATCTGCTTTGAGGACGGGCCGCCGCCCTGCTCCGGATCCCTTCGATTCGAGGAAAGGCAATTTTTGATATCACCGGACCAAGTTAATTGTTGCGTTACAAAGGCGGTTCGTGATGGCTGCGGCGGCGACGATGAGGACGACGAGGATGATGAGAAGGAAGAGGAAAAAGAAGACGAACGAGCGAGTCGAGATAATTGCTACATCCTCTTAGTCACGTGCCACTACGTGGTTCCCAACTGCATCTCGAACACTTCGTTCGAAACAATTTCGTATAGATGCGAAGCCACGGTCAGTTGCTCCGAATAATAATAAGATAGTGAGATCGGGACGAATGTACAGAAATCTTTGATTCGTGTTTTCAGTCTCGCTGCACGAACTCGAGGATCCGAAAGTATTTTCTTAGGAACTGAGGCAACAAAAAAGAAAAACCTTCCTTGAAATAATTTATATATTTTCTTTCGCCCGATATTTGTCATCAAAGAGTGGCCATTAGTAGGAGTGGAGTAATAGTAGGGGGATCACGGGGGGAAAGAGTCGTCGCCGCATCGGAGGACACAGCAGGAGGCATTAGACCGTGGCCCCCATTAGCTACGCTGGGTTTTTCTCCCGAAAGAAAATTAATGGCCGATCTCTACCCGATTTCTGCTACGGGGCGCAGCTCTCGGTATCGCGAACTTGTTTGTCGCCGAGTTCCGCTTCATTCGAATCCCTCGAGTTCTATTATCCCGCCCCCGAGATGCCGGGAGATCCCGAAAAATCTGGATTCCCGCAAACGGAAGAGGCGAAATCGAATCCACAATGAGACAATCGCAGCTACCCCCCGGTATTCCGTTATACTCGCAGAACCGAAAATGCCAACGAAGAGAATCCAAGGAGGCGTCACGACACCCTTACGGCTCGCTGGTCTGTCTTCTCGCCGAAATCCAGCCGCTCTTCCATTTGCCGCGATACACTTTGACGGATAGAAAAACATCAAGAAAGCGTTGATAAATTGCTCGGTAGAAAAAGCATCGACCACTCGAGGGCGTCGTGCGGGGTGGAGGGCGGGGGTTGCGGAACGAGGGTGGCATTTTAGCGAGGGTGGAGGGGCGTTGAGAACCGGATACGTGTTCCGGCTAGTTCCGGTATAGTCCGTGTTAATAGCGCCGAGATACAACGGCCTCCGTAGCCCCTCGGAAACGATGCCTCTTCAAATGGGACTCGATAGACGCGGGGTTGAGTTTGATTGCCGTTATCTGGAGTGCGTCGATGCAGCCTCAACCCTCCCGCAGCGCGTCAAAGGACGCCGGCCATTCACGCGTTGGGGTAGAACTCGTTTTCCCGGGGATGTCGCGAGGCTGTTGACGGGGCTGACAGTTTTTCCCGTTCCACCGAGGCCACGTAACCGGCTCTCGCTCGCAAGAAACTCCACCCTTGCGCCAGCGTAGATTTCATTTCTGTTCCGTTTCAAATTACGGCGACGTAAACTGTGATTATCGCTGTTGACAAATATCTGCGCGGGGTTCGCAACCTGGCAAATCAGAAAATATTAGCGGTAGGCCTAGTTCGCCCCCTCTGGTTACAACAATTTGGCAAAAATGAAGGTGGCAAATTGTGCAACCGTGTCAGTGCGGAACAAGGGCCAACTGTGGCCGTAAACAAACCGAATCTGGTGACACGCGTTCGCCGGCCAAAAAATCTCACGCAATCCCCGACTCTCCCGGGCTTTTAACGAGAATTTATTAGAATTGTTGGTATATCTTCATCGGACGAAGGCCGCCTCGGACTGTCAAATATTTTTCCCCCGTGCCTCGACACGGGGACAATTTCTCCTTTACCTCGAAACTCTTTGCGGCCTCCTCACTTGATCGCCTCACGGGCAAAGTATTTCATTCCTAAACCGTATCCCGCAGTCAGTCAGTGCGGGACGGTGCAAATATTTTGTCAGCAAATCGTACCGGCTCGTGCGTATATGAGGCTCGGTTCGCGTGTTGCCTCTCAACCGCTGAACCGTCTCGTAAGATCGGATAAAGAATGCCCCCATAAGAAGTCGTAGCGGGGGCGGTGGCGTGAGTCTAGGGGAACCGAGAGCACGAGGAAGAGGCCATTATCTCCATAACTATCGGCATAAACACTCATATATAGATGATTTTATTTATCTTACGGTGATAGAGACGGAGTCTCTTTATACGAGGTGAGTCGATACACCGCAGCCATACTGCGTGGCCTCGCACCGTACGTATAACACCACTACGATTTCGCCCGTGTAGTTATGTCTCCGGTTTTGTAAGTATATCCTGGAAAGTTTTCGCTAACGACCAATCCTCGCCGGTTGATTCGAAAATTTTCGTCCTTCGGTACAGGCGGCAATTATTTTTCATCGCTGCACGAGGACGGTAAATTCTGCCAAAATGACGTTTGTCAATTCAGTTGGTTTAGTCCGGACACGTTTTACCTTTGATTGTTCATTATTTATGAATATACAATTACACCCAATTCATACGCCTACGCAGTTGATACCTTCTTGAATCGCATTTCTCCAACGTCAGCTCTGCAACAAATTCAAGCTTTCATTGCACCCGAGATAATTCGAAATCTTTTTCCGTGGTCCAATAAAGTTTTCACTGAAATTCGAGAACGTGATTGCTTTGTGCATCCAATTTCGACTATTGGATTTTTCTTGGCTGCCTTAAGTGCGTGAGTCATCTGGAATATTTCTCATCTCTATATAAGAAACGTAATAAGTATAAGGTGCGTATAATATAAAAGTCATAAACAGTTTCAATGTCCAATTTACAACGCCGTTCGTCGCGAGGCTATTCAGTAAATACGGCTTGTAACGCGTGACAACTGTTAATGGGCTGGTAACATAGCGGAATAAAGTGTTTATTTATGATATGATATGATCCCGGGTCTTTGCACGCATCGGACTCACCAGTATGCCTCGAGAAATCGTCGGCACGTTGATCCCGTTGATTGTCTGGTAAAGGCAGGGAAGACGCATCTATCGAGAGTCGTTCGATTTCAAATCCCAACACCCACGGGTTAGTAAATTGACAGTGCTGGCTGTGATCAGAAGATATAACTTATGCAAACAACGAGATCCAATCTAGAGATTGGATATTTGAATTTCCAAAGGTCAATGGATACATTTTCTGTCAAGAAGGAAAGTCTCATGATTTCTAATGGTATAAAAGCCACTAAGGCTAAGCATTCGTGTTGTGAGAAATTAGATTTTTGTCGGAGCACTAATTGGAAGGTCGACTTTCTCTTCGGCGAAAAATTTATTACACGATTATACTTGGATAGCTGAAGAAGTTCACAAAATTTTGTCCGGTCGATACGAACTAAATGGATCGCATTACTCGAACTCATTCCAAGCACCGAATCCGTTGAGATCAGCGCAAGAACCGTGGCGTAACTTACCAAAGTTGGGTTGGACACTCCGTAATCGTGGCATAAATTGAAGTTGGCCTTTTGGCAACAACAATCCGCGAACAATCACCGGGCAGCAGCGGCAGTCAGCAACGCGGCAAAGCTTACGGCTTGGTCGCGGTTCAGTAAACACCAAACACTCGTTAGCCCATAGATTGAAACACAATCTGTATTCCTTGTGGCTACCGGGTACACTAGCCTGCTCGACAGGAGCGCGAAGGGTAGTTCTGTAGAACAGTGCCGGAGGCCTCCCACTAATTGATTTGTGTTCCACCATCCAGTCTCACCAACACGTGAACAAAACCCGCGCTCGCGCTTCGCCACTAAAGGGAATGCCCGTGGCCTTCG
This sequence comes from Neodiprion virginianus, assembly GCF_021901495.1. Taxonomy (NCBI): domain Eukaryota; kingdom Metazoa; phylum Arthropoda; class Insecta; order Hymenoptera; family Diprionidae; genus Neodiprion; species Neodiprion virginianus. Next base: position 30,091,927 of record NC_060879.1, on the reverse strand, counting down.
CTCCTTGGGTCTGTGTTTTCATGTACGTGTGATTGTCCGTAGCTGCCCACGCCACCTCAAAGCCTCAAAGGATTGTTATCTTAAGGGTGATGGAAAGAGGCGGGGACCCCACCAGGGCTACAGCTAATTTCGAGATCACTGCAGTTTGTAATTCAAGAGCCGATGAATGTCCTCGAGGAAAATGCAGCCCATCCGAACCCAGTCATGTTACTCTGAAATTAATTACCAATGTCAAAACTCAGTCCACTTTGATCAGCCTTTCGGGTTCACCTGTTTTATCCAATATCATCGACTGCCCTTTCCTCATCTTCTCTTGCATTAATTCTGGTCTGCAACTCACCTTCGATTCAAATCGAGTTCATTCTTATTAATTTATTATCTTTCTTCTTTATTTTTTATTCGGTATAAACCTTCTCAACCTTTCATTTTTTTACTTCTCACGAGCCAATCGTAATGTGACGAGCTTCGGACAAAATTCTCGGAAGCTCTGTTCTTGCTCTAGGATGAAGAAGCTGAAGTCAAGTATCTCGAATTACCCCTCGGGCTTCAGGGTTAATCGAAGTCCTGTCACATCTCACATAGTTCTAGGATGCATTTGAATAAGAGGAAAAAATCCTGGATTAAAGCCAGTGAGCCTCTTAACCGTAACACATTACTACTCTTTAATTAGGATCAAGATTAACATTCAAGACCAGTGATAGATCGACTGAAATCAGATCTCGATGCCTACAGTGTAACATGGTCACCTACAAGTTCCACCTTGGTCTGATTTGCTCTCTCAGAAAATTTTTCAGATTCCTTATATATATATATACATACAGCTCTCGTTCTCTCCTACTCTGAGGCTTCAGGTCCAGGCGCAGTGAGTGCGTAAAATTTTCTGTTTACCCATGTCTCGTCACAAGAACGTTCAACTGTTGGTAATTAAATGATCTTTTGAAGATTGAGAATTATCCCCGCGGCAGGTTACTTGTCACGAGATTGTCGCAACGGTTGTTATAATAATTTGAAACTATGATTACTTTGCCTTTTGTCTTTTGACGTCCACCTCTGTTGAATTCCGTGGCTGGCCGCCCCCACCTCTTGTTACTCCGCAGGGTCAAAGCCGTCCAACTTCGGGCAACCTGACACACGCGGAATTAGGGAGGCGAAGGACCCCGGAGTCATCTTCCGGTGACGAGTTGATTGTTTCCGGCAGTGAGCGCAAGCATCGCGCTCTGCGCCACGCTGACAACTTTCCAAGACACCCTCCGCCTTTCATCTATACTCCGGCATCCCCGAGGATCGACGGACATTAGGAAGAGCTTCGCAGGTTGAGCGGCTTGTCAACTCCCGCCGATGGGTAGGTTAAGGGATTCACCGTCCGACAGGGAAGAGAACCTAACAGATCTCCCTCGAAAGGTAGCAGCAATGCATCTTAGGAGTCGAGTAAAGGGAGAGCGGTTACCGCTCAGCTGCGCTTTGTCCCCAACAATAAAACATTTTTATGTTCGGCTTGGCTGTTTGATTTCAAGATTAGGCGGGAATTTTTGGGCGAACCCGCATATCACCGAGATTTATATCAAATGGAAAAGACCGGGTCGCGGTGCGATGGTCCGCGATGGTCGGCTCAGAGAACTCGGGAATTCTCTTAAATTTCAAATTTATACCCGCGGCTGTCATAATCTTGATTCTAACGCCCAAGCGCCGAGCAATTTGTTTACTCCGAATGCACCTTGGTGGGCCTATTTGTCAAGGGTAGTGTAGTTTAAAGAAAGAAAACAGAAGGAAATGGACGAAAAAGAAAAATACCTTCATCACACCTCTCACCTCTGTACGAATCCACGCGCCGCATCGAGTCGGCTTCCATCCTATGAGGTATACCTGCGGCTTAAGTTTATCCGAATCGAATGAGTGCGTGGAAACTTTTGTCACCGACGCAGCACACCTCTATTCACTGCCCATCTTGACATCATTTGTACGAAGCGATTGAAAGGTAGCCGAATAAAAAACAATGTTGCGTCGAAATTGACGTTCTTCATTTCGTTACACTTGCAAGAATTATTTCGTCCGTTCAAATCAACTTCATCATTGAGAACAGTTCGTATTCAAATATAATCCGAATCCCACGATAGAATGATTGAAACTTAAAATTAATTCATGATAGTTTGGCAGCACTATAAAAGCTGAAATGAATTGATTGTCACTTTTTCCTATCGCATAATTTTTTAGAGCTGGTGAGATTGATTTCTAAGTGGAATTAGCATTAGGTACAGAAATTCAAGATCATCAAATCGGTCATAAAAGTATAAATATTTGAATTTTATGATTCATATATCTATGTATATATTTATTGTTCCGTAGAAGTTTCCTTTGCGACGAACAGTTCATTCGTACGAAGCGTGTTTCAAATAACTTATTATGCTTTACAGAGTAGAAAACGAATATTTGTTCCCGGAAGAAATTCGGAAAAATGTTCGCTCCTGACATTTACCTGTGAAAATATCGTGCGAGACAAGTATCGAATACAAACCAAGCTTCAGCTCGCGAAGTATTTCGCATCTCCGCGAGACTGTAGTAAAGTCAACACGCAGGCCTGGTCAGAAGAATTACGCGGATGCAAATGAGAACAAATTGCAATCAGATATTTATTCGAATCCGGAGGTGAGCGTATATGAAGGTATTTGGTATCAGCCAGAGGTGTTATTGATGGCGGGGCGAAGCAGTGGCGATGCGATGGAGACACACATAAATATCTCAGCGAAATACAAGCCGAAACCCAACTGGAACTGAACCCTCCTGGTCCCGGCAAACAAATAGACGAATAAAAAAAATAACATAAAAAAAACGGTACATACCACCCGTACAATACATAACTATATGTGGTAAGGGTGTATGGTGAGTATATATCCCATCGGAGCATCGCCATAAACCATAAATATCTCATTTTATTTTGAATGGGAAAACGAACGACCGATGCCCGCGCACTAAATCAATGTTACTTTATTAAGTATTACCTTTAGTTAACAGATACTTAATCAAAAGGTACGCGCAGTGCGCCACTAATTTGACTTCGGTCCCCATAAATATCTGGACGCTGGGTAGATCTGAACTACGGACCCATCGCCACTCAAAATACCTTCCAAATATTATACATGTTAAAACTTGGATAAAATCAGGATGACGAATTAATTTTGTCTATTCAAATAGGGGCCTGATTATCCTGTGATATGAGAAATAATAGATAAATTATGCAGATATGTATGTATATATGTAGACATTTGTGTTTGATAAGTCTGCCCAGAAATATAACCCACTTACTTAGAAAATAAATTGATCGTAATTCACCGTTTAGCCTTGGTTCGTCCTGAACCGGTATAAGTTTGACTTAAAAAAACTGATGGTAAAATACAGGTTAAGTCATGGTCTGATTATTTTACAAAAATGTTAATTTATCCATAAAATGAACGTAATGTGAACAAGTTCTTAGGTTCTGTGAGGTGCAATTCAGTTTACACAAACTGACTAGTCACTCTGCCGAGAGGCTACATGATTCGTTCGTTCTTACGTCTGTACATATTGTAGTCAAACGATTGAAACAGGTTTCAAAAATCCTGAAGGTAATAGTTTGACATCATAAATATTTCTCGTCGTCCGAGAACCTGAAGTCATTCAGCCAATAATTACCCGTACAGCACCGCGACTGAATCTATAATTTCCCTGTTTGTCAAACCAAGGCCATAATGTCCTCGTCGAGTAGCCGGAAGGCTTGAATTCAATCGCAATTTATCCACCCAACCATTCAAAGCGGTCCCTCAAGGGCTTAAATACGTATCCTCGAGTGTCGGAGCCGAGAAGCTGGATGGCATGGCTGGAGCCGAAGCAGGCGCGGGAGTCACCCACCACGTGGAGCACGACGCATGGGTCGCGCCTGATCGGGATCTGGGATATTTTAGGTGGTACCGAGGGGGCCTGACACCCCCCGCCGCGAAGACGATTTAAGGCCTACTGGTCTGGGCCCCGTTCTCTCATGGTGGTCTATATCAAGACAGAAAGCCCTCTCGATATTCCCCCACCCCGACCCCCTCCACCACTACGTCCACCTATCGCCGTACGCGCAAGAGTAATTCTCGAAGCTCTCTGCGGGGCCAGGGGGATATTTTCATGGGTTTAGTAGACCGAGTCTGTCGACTTGTTGATCCGAGTACAGTCTCTCTCTCTCTCTCTCTCTCTCTCTCTCTGTATTTTTGCTCAATTTTTATTGGCCAATGTTACTACAGTTTGACCGAAAATCATTTCACTTTACTACAGTCCGTATATGTATATTCAGGGACTATAATTTTACGATTGAAAAGATTGATTGGATTCGTTTCTACGAAAATAAATATACAGTATACTGGCGCCCGTTACATCGTAGGCTTTACAAAATATTAATGAATTCTAGATTGAATGAAAGAACAGTAATCAAATAAAAAATCGTAAAGGTGTAGGTAGAAATCTCCTAAGCGAATCGCTCACGGAGTCGATGATAATAATCGTTAAACTTGATGAATTCATCGACTATTTCGCAAGAACTAACGCGTGCGGTGTAACTTGCTGGTTTATTTACTGTGTGGGTAAAAGAATTTATATTGTTGTGGGAATAAATTCCGGTTAGAAAATTATACTCAAAATCTGTCATATCTCACTGCGACACATCGAAACTTGTACTGTTAGTCACAGTCTGTATTAATGAACGATTCGAAATATAACCGTCGAAGCAACCGTGCAGCGAATGAATGTCGAGCAGCTAACTAACGCAAGAAAACACTTGAACCTCGATTTTTTACTCAACCCTTTTTATGTAGACAAGTAGCTTTCTTCTTCACAAGCTAACTCGAGATAACGGATACTTTTTACCGATTCGTCGGACACATGTCTAATTTATCCTGAAAGCTCAGCTGCGGTGTCAGGACTGGAAGTTTGCCGTGCCAGAATTGAAATATCATTCCGACGAGGTTGTACGATTGATCTTATGATAAATCTGGAAAATTTTCATAACGAATACCTTAACGGTGGAAACTTTTTCTTTGTACAGAAACTACGAATCAGGTATAACGTTTGAAGTTGAACCTGTTACTCTGCTATTGAGGTACTCGTCGAGAGCGTAGTTATATTTTGAAAGAGCTGTTTATGAATTTGTATGGTGCGTGAAATCGATCATTCGCATAAAAGTTAACGCTTTATAAATCGTTGCAACAGCCTTGGCAACTCTATTCATTAATAATTATAACGAAAGCGCCGCTCGTGCGCTAAATACGTCGTCATTAAAATATTTCAATACCTGTTAATTATTCGTTGTTAAATGCGCATACGTACATACATACATACATGTATACACATTGAAGTTATGAAAAAAGAAGACTAAAATGCATTCAGTTTCATACGCTGCCGAATGGAGAAAATCAAATGAATTCGCGTCAGGGGATTTTTGATTTACTGCACGTAATTAGCATCGTCTACTACAGATGTCACTCATGTAATTAACTTTGCTATTGAGAAAAAATTTCTAATTTAAAATTGTTATCTTCGGATCTTAATGTCAGTTGGTAATTTTTACATTAAGCGCTCATCGCTGAGCGATCACGTATAACATCGTATGCCATGATAACGGAACTCGAGCCTCACTTCATCATAAAAACAAAATCATATACCTTACACAGAAATGAAGGGGTAAAAAATTTGCAGTGTTATTTTCTGCCAAAGAATCCACTGAATCGCAACTGTCTCTGAGTGTATTGACTTGATTTGGGATTAGAAAAAAATGTGTCTTGAGTCGATTTATCCATAGCATAGTTACAGTTAGTCGGAAGTGTGCCTGAAGTTCGAACAACCTAAGAAAAGATGAAATCGAATTTGTCACCTGACACAACTCGTTTAAAACGCCTTCACACACGTTTCACAAGCACCGTAACTTCGTCGAGCTCTTAAACCGTTTCTTCGGTGTACCTGCATCGAGTGAAAATAAGATTTGTACAGTGTCATTGAATCGCATCAACTGCCATAAGGAATACTAAAAATTCGAATCAAGTACAAGATGCCAATACACGATATTTTATTTCCAGGATAAGATCGAACCCGGGTCCAAACGGCACTTTCTTCGAGGACATCGGAAGGGCCCAATGGCTGCCTCGAACAGGAGAAGGATAAGGTACGTACAGAGTTGGGGAGCACCCCTTATCCGTAAGACGGTAAGCCTCCGCGCGGCGTGGAGTAATATATATCTTGTATGGCTCGGCATATATCTACGGTGGCAAGAAGCACAACTTCTCCAGGTCGAGAAGTATCACTGAGACCACTGAAACCGGCCCAAGCGTTGAGCTTCAGACCGAACCTGAGCTCGAGACGCTGGCTGCCGCCCGGGTACACATTGTTGACCTACCGCTGATATATCGGTTGTGCTTTGTGCCAAGCGGTGCTCAATTGCATTTGTTCGGCTGACCCAGGGTGCGAGGGAAACTCCCCTGAGGTTTTGTGCGAGAGACTCGGAACCGCCGAAGTATTCTCTTCAATGCTCGATCCGATCGTTGCACAATTCCACACACCGATCAACCGGGGACGTATTAACCCGAAGAGGAGAGATTTATCGACGCGGCTCCGGACGTTTGTCAATGAAGAAGCGATTTGCATTAATTAAAAATTCCTCTATCGGTAGACGGTTAAACCGATAGTTGATTATGAACGATTTGTCAGTCACCTCTTGACGTCATTTGGCTGGCGGATTTCTAGGAGCATATTTCATACCGACAAATCGGCTATCGAACGTCGGAGATGAAACGAGTGGGATTTCCTTCGTCGGCAAATACCAGGGGCGTTGGTTCCAAGCGGATGGACGGTAAGAAACATCCAAATTGAGAACCGATATCGGTTCTCGAGGTGGATTCTCTTGCCCCTACACACGGATGAAATAGCCGTGATACGCGTGCTTCAGACCAGAGAGAGGAGGGCGTTATACGTGAAGGTAGGCGAGAAGGACGCTAATTTGTAACCAGGTTGTCACCCTGCTTTGACACCGCAGTAAATACGAGGTTGGTACCACTGTATTTCACCGTGGCTGTACAGTGAGTAGGTGGCTCGAAAGCACGGTGGTCTGCTACTCTCTTCGTGGATGCTATTCTAGCGAAATTACTTGGAGACGGACTTCCAGCAGACGCTGTACGTACGAGTTGGCGTTGGTGACCATCGAGACGCGTCTGTAGTGTCGTCGAGGTGCAACGCAATGGAATTAAACGTCGATTAAAGCTCACGCCCGGAGCACAACTCGCATCTTCGTCGTCCTCGAGGCAGAGGTGCTAATTGGTAATCGAAACATACGATTCGTTCACACCCTTCGACGTGTATATGTCCATTATACGCGTCCATTTCAGCTGTGTATAAATAAGTGTTACTAGGAACAGAACTTTCCACTTACACATTGGCGCCGTCACGCCTTTCGTCGGTAAAGATTAAAGATCAAATGGCTTTGATCTTCGGTTACAGGTGCGATCGCGTAATTCTTTACCTTCGACTTTTGGTCGGTTAACGCTTTCGACGTACCTACACAAGTGCAGGTTCGGCATACGTTTATGGGGAACGGTATCTCTGGCTTTACCTGCGAGTTACTCACTCGGAATCTGTTCGAATTTACTAACTTGTTTTCCTTCTTGTAGACTTTTCTCTTTGCTGCACGCACGGGTGTATATGCGTGCAGCTCCGTCTTTACTTATCCCACCCGATATAACGATGCCACATCAACATTCCCTCGATTTCGAATAATCATGTATCCCACCATCCGTCTCCGTGGATCCAAACGAATCGAAACATTCCCTACAATTTACCATTTGCGTAGTGTCCATAAATCTCTATGACGTATCGAAGATACGGTACAAAAACGACACCAGCTCAACGCACATACGTTGATCGTTAATTGCTTGGACAAATAATCGCTAAATTATGTGTCCGATGCTTCTTTAAAATATTCAATCGGCTGTTTGCTTTACGCCATTGATCGTATTTGCGATGAAGCAAATGTACGATCGGTACACGTATACATGTATGGTCGTTAAATGTTCTCCCGAAGTTGCTTGGACATTTCTTATTCTGGGCCACACCAGTCGCTGACAGCAAATTTCACCGCTATTCGACGCACCTCAGCCTTTTACCTCTCAATCATTCCCACAGTGACAAAGTACTGGATTATTGACACAAACGATCGTAACCGTGTACCGGTGAACAATAAGACTTGTGTAAATACGACTCTGAAATTAAAATCAACAACATCGTCTCACGTGTTCTGTGCGTACACGTTTCGATGAAGAAAGAAAGAAGAAAGATACATGTTTAAAAAAAAAAAATAAGTACCTATGAGAATCAATCGCAACTATGCCCGAGAATCTTGTCGCAAAGTGATCGGCATTTCCGAATCACACCTGGTTCAGTGCTCAACGGAGATGTAGGGAATAATGATTTTGAGAAAGCCGGTGTTACACGTCAGAGCAGAATGGCTCTGCAAAGCGCCTTTCTTTCATTTTCGATTAAAAATTTATCCGACAATACCGGCCTTACATCAAACGTCCGAGGCAGCTAACTCCCTCGCCCGGGATGAAATTCGTTATTAAAATTAATTATTCAGATCGATAAAATAACGATATAAGCTACACTGGCGGTGGCAGCCGTTTCAACGAAATGAATCATAAATTGGACCTGTGCGGACCCCTTGTAAGTACACCCACCCCCGGGTCTCCCTGAAAATACCCCCGAAGCCTTAACCACCGGCACCGGCTCAGCGCCCACTCGCCCTTCGTACCAACCTAACCCTTTATTCTTCATTTTTACTTATTAACCTCCTTGATTTATACGTAATTGTACGTGAGAACTTTTTTCATTTTTTTTTTTTTTTTGTTATTTTTTATTATTTTTTTTATAATTCTTTTCCCTCTCCCATCCACCCTTTTTACTTCGGCCTCTTTTGAACTCTTATTCCCGGTAGTGGTTCTCAGTATTTCCACCTGACCGCGTTCTGATTACCCAACTGTTCGTTCGTTCATTCCTTTGGTCGCTCGTTGGCCGGATGGTTGGTTCGAGGCCTTTTACGCTCCGAGCCGAATCTCTGATTTGCATGAACAAGGAATTCCTTCGGTTAAACCCCAAAGCTCTTTTCCGTATCCCGCCCCCATCCCTTATTCGGTGACGGCAATCTGCGCCATCGAATCGGTACCGCATTTTAATGCGAGTTTAATTTTCGATTTAATTTCGGTAAAAATGATCCGAGGTTTAACTCGATCTAAAGAGGGAAGGGACGCCCTGAATATAAAATAAAACTTGCTTCTCGATTTCAAACTCCGTCGAAATGTTCAACGCTCGCCCGTTTCTTCGCATTGATACGACGATTTAGTTAAGAAAATAGATTTCATCTATTTTTCTTGGCACAGATATTCTTTTCGCGAAAGTAAAGATTCGCAGAGATCGTGAGTACCGCTGAAGGGAAGTAGGAAAAGAAAAAGGGTTGCCAGTCGACGGCGAGTCCGGGGGTTAACATTTTTTATGTCTTATATAAAGAAAAGGGATTTCCAAGGCGTAACTCAATTTGTAGCCAATATTATTTTATCACCGTATATTTTTTAATTACTTCACTTCAACGCCTCCCCCTCGCCTCTTCGTCCCCCCCTTGACGTCGCCACCCTCGTTTCTTATTAACCAGCGCCATCGCCCGATTCTCCTGGGGATCGAATTCCAACCCTTTTCGGTACTTCCCTAATTTTATTCTATTATTAAACCCGAGACCGCAAATTCTTGAATATATTGGCTTTTTCGAGTATTTGAACACGGAAAATGACACGGTTATTGCATTCGCCGTAAGCCTATAGCTTATTCGAAATGTAAATGGATACATTTAACGCGAACTATGTACATATCCATTCCGTCAGTCCATATAATTGAAAGATTGGCCAAATTTATTGGTCTTCGGATCACCGTTGATCACTTTGTAGAAAAAATTGAATTTAAACGAGTTATCAGGAACTTGTCTCGTGCATAAAGTGATAAGATCATTTTTGCAAGTATTCTCGCGGGAGGCATCTAATCGAGTTTCAGTTTTTTACCTTAGGTGGCAATAATTCAATTATGTCTCGGCCTCTGAGGATAAACTGCACCCCAAGCCAAACGTGTCTCATTCGCCAGATGGTGGGCATCCGCAATGTGGAGCAGCAGAAGGGTTGAAAAGCCAATAAAGGGTGGCGCAAGATGTATGCGCTAATAATCGAAGAAAAAAGTGTCCAATGAAAGAAATTTACGACTGGCTCTAATTAAGGAAGGGGTGGAGAACAGACCGCCCACCCTTATCCAGGTTGGAAGGATTAATTAATTCAGAATATATCAATTAAGAATCAGGTTTACTCTTCTGTGCTTTTTTTATTGCAAATTGGACGTGAAAAATGACACCTTGATTAATTTCACGGATAATTTAAAAATGAAGGGTTGGCGATGCCCCAGTTAGTAAAAAAAAAATGGAACAAAAAACGAAAAAAGTTCAAGACGTGAAATTGGCAATCAGGAGGGTGCGTAATAAAGTTAAAAAATTATCCCCCCGACTGAATTTCATCAGTTTAGTTTGACATTTTATCCGTGCCGGTCTTTTGCGTATCGTCGTCAAGCAGCGAACTTTTTCATAGATTTGGCTTCGGGAAAAATATTGGTTAAAAAAACATCCACTTTCTGAACTTCTGCTCCCACATTTCATTTAAAATAAAAATTTGGAAAATCCTTACACTTGAAATACTCTTTCGAATACGTGAAATGAATTTGAAACTGGCCGCAAATGTATATTATACGACGCCTCTTCCTGCCTACCCTTTGGTTGCTAAATTTGGGACCTTAGAAGCAACGAAATAAAATAATTAAATCAAGATTATATCGTCTAGGACCAACTCGGAAAAATGTATCGCTACCACGTATTTTCCAAGACAAGAAAGTGATGAAGAATTATTGAAAAATTTCTCACTTGCACTAACTGCAGCGCGGTATCGTGGGGTAGAGAAACTTCTGTCCAAACATCAACGACAGCTTCCACGGACTGGATCGATAGACTGTTTATTATATTGCATCTAATTCTCACCCATGCAAGCGGAAATCATTCAATCAAAGGGCACGTAAGCTCGCGGTACAAGAACTTAATTTGTCTCCAAGAAGGCCTATCGCTTGATCAGGGCAGATGCGCGAGAAGCGTCTCAACCCCCTTGGATTTCCCGCCGTGTGGACCATGGAATGAACAGAACGATATTCAGGAGGTTTATTTTCGCGTCGTGACACCTCAGCCATATGGTGACAGCATGTCAATGTTTCCTTGGTCAGCCAGTATAAGGTTGTTGTAAATACGTGGAGAGTCGATAAGTTAGTAAACTAATTAGCAAGATCGCCGACAAAGCCGATCCCGCAGCTCAGCGCTCAGGCTGCGGTTGTCTTTGCCGGTGTCGTCGTTTTTACGGCCTCAACGGCAGCTCCCTCCCAGCTGTTTGTCCTCCTTTTTCCCTATTCACTTTTATTTTACTATCTCCTTTTTTTACCATTTGTTTGTTTGTTTGTTTTTTTTCCATTCGACGGTTTTGTTTTTATTTGCTTTTTTTCACCTCATACCCCTTTTTACAACTCATGCTGACCGTCGCGGTTCTTCCCACAAATATATTTGTTCGACGAGTACCAATCGAGCTCGATGACGCCACTCGACTGGTCGGATCGGTAAGCATCGTATAAAATCCATAAATCGGAATGTTGTAAGTATATAACGTCCCCATTCCGAACCCCACTTCCGTCTCTCTCCCTCTCCATCCACTCACCTCTTTCTCTCTCTCTCCCTCCCTCTCTCTCTTTTTCTTCCTATGTCCCACCGAACGCGTCAATTTGTCTTTACGGCCAAACGAAGCGACAACGCTGTTTAAAACCTCGGCTACACGCGCATACAATTTACCTTGGAATCTCGGATGGAGGCTCGGGAGGTGAACATGGTGAACCTCAGTAATCACCGGCACGATTGATAACTGACTGATCCGAAACATCAAGACCGCAATTAGTCGTGATAAATCGTATACGGTGCATTGACAAAGGTTCTTCTCGGGTAGCTAAACGAGACCAGGGACATACCGAACCCAGTTACAGAGTGCCACGGGGCTTCGATTCGAATCCTAATCACGAGGAAATGAAATTTTATCCACCTCGCGGCGTGCGGTGTTAAATGTTCGGAATATCTCCCGAGCGTCGTATTTTTACCGATCCCAGTAATAACTCTACCCGGTGAATATATCCAGCCAGCCTTGCAGTCGCACCTACAAACGACCGTCGAGCGCAGCAGACGGTCCAAATCGAGCTTCGAAAGCAGTGGCACTACCGTTAATTGCCCTTATTACAGTTTGCCTTTGACGTATTAATGCACAGAGCTTCTCGCGCCGACGTCGCCTCTCGTTAATTTCTTCCTTGAACCCTTGGCCATCCTCTGCAGCGGCAAAGCCCTTGATAGATAAACTGGAAATAGCAAATATAGATGCGGGAAGCAACAAAGACGAGATATGAATCTGAGGGTGGGGTGGGGGCGAATGAAATGGTCGGGTTCATATACCAAGGGCACAAACGTGAAACTCGAAGCTGCAACCGGCAGCCATCGAAACGCAGGGGTTCTCGACTCAGAGTATCCTGAAGGAGGAGAACCGAGAACTCAGTATCGACGCCTTGCTTAGGTATCATTTGAAACGCTCAAAAGTAAATGAGCCTCTTTTTCGCCTCGATACCGTGCAAAATCGGACGGAGAAATTAAACACCATTTCAAGCTGGATGTCACAAAGAATCAGATCTCATCGAGAACCCCGACGCTGCCGCGGAATCGTCTACCTCTCAATAACAATGGCAATTACGGCTCACGTTGCGATTTCAATTCTGTTATTGATGCATCGCCGGTCCATGAGAAGCTAGACGTGGTGGTTACCGGAAAATGTCACGAAGGTTGGAGATGGAAGTTTAGTTATGAAACGATAGTAGATACCTACTGCAAACGCACACACCAAGCTACCCGTGGACTCTTTCGACCAGACGTTTTTGATTTCGAACCATTGTAAGCGCCGGAACGAACTTCTTATTTGTTCGAAGTTGAAGGCCTCCGGTTCAGCCACAGGCAGCCAGTGCATCGCTATCCGCGAATCGCACGCTGCAATGAAATATTCGAAACTATTCCATAATCAGTAAATGGGTTGCTGACGCACCCACCATATCTCGTAACGTTGGTACTATTGCATTGTTTCGAGTGACGTTATTTTCCGTAAAATGCAGTACTTGTCGAATATTTTGTTAATTCAGCTTATTGCATATCGTGTTAGTGGAAAAATTACTAGGGTACAACGCAACTCGCCTGCGAATTTCAATAGCTGGAGTCTGTTTTTAATGAAAAGATAGCCAAGGTAGATCATAGATAATATACAGAGATTGAAGCGATCGTGAAAAATGAAGAAAGAAAAAGAGAACCAACGGCGCATGCGAATGTGTGAAGAGAAAAGACGAGATAATTCGGGTTATTTTCTAAATAATGAAAGAGACTCCCGTCTCTGCAGATGACGTATCGTCCAATGGCAATTCGAGTGCTATGCTGGTGCTGCACTCGTAGAAAATGATATTAGATCCACGATCTCGACACCCGACCGTCGCGCAACTATAATAACGAACAGATCTGAACCGTTATGAAAAATCGCTTCCGCTGTTGAACTGATCAATCAAAGGTAGAAACGGTGTACAAATTTCGAGAGTGCGGCACGGTGGAACGGGGATAACTTTTTTCGAGTTCACCAAGCGGCAAAATTGGATCCAATTGCTTCGGTGAATATGCCTCAACGCTTCTGGCTAACAAACGACGACGTATCAATCAACGTGATGTTCTTGTTCTTTTTAACCAAAAATCAACCGCTTCAGGCCGCGACATTTGTTCGATACGAACAAAAGTCCTCCAGAGTCTTGTTTGACCGAGAAGAAGCTCGTTATTTCGTGGAAAACTATCGCTCAAAATGTCTTCCAATTTCTTTCGCGTTGTGAAATTGCACGGGTGCCGACTGACCAGTCATCCTACGAACAAACCACCGCGCAGCTACCGTCCCGCGTCACTCAGACACGCTGCCGACCCGGACGACGTCACTAATAATGATCGATCACCTTCGGCTTCACCCGCACTTGCCAGTCACCCTTGTGTTTCTTATTTCACCAACCGATGCAGTGCGGGTGTTCTCCTCTGCGTGCGCATGTGTGCGTCTACGAAGTAACGTCGTCGTGTTCCGGCTGATCGAAAATATCGCCTAGAGCACCTTTTATTTCTTCGCAAACTTCACAAGTTTCTAAATTATCCATTATAAAATTATTGAGGTCATATTAGACTTGAGGAGAAAAATTTATAAAATGCCGTGATTCGGCGGGCAGGGTTACACCATCGATATTGACACGAATTTCGAGTTACCACAGCGTGGCAGCTATCGTCGTAAAATTTACTATCAAATTCTTGTGATTCGTGAGGCTCGAGCGACGAATAACACGGATTTAGCCACGGCCAAGTTGCCTCTATAAAATTTCAAAACACAGTTGACACGCGCGATTGATATTCATGATGAGAAAAGATATATGATTAATAAAAAAGGTATATGGAAAATGAATAATCTCCGTATGTACGTGACGCTGAGAAGAAGTGCTAAAATTTCATAACAGTATTAATGCTTCGTGAGTTTGATTACGTTATTTCTTTTCTTTATTCCATCTTCTTTTTCTACTTTCTTCTCACCGCACGAAACTACGTAACATCGGTGCATGGAGGCAAGCGGTGAACAGGCTCGTGCTTCGCTTGTCAGTGAGCCCGGCAGCTGGGCTGCATTGACAGTTTATCACGTCGCGGATAGAACTCCTCCTCCTCCTCCTCCTCCTCGCTCACTCTCTCTCTCTCTCTCTCTCTCTCTCTCTCTCTCTTTTCATCTGGAACAAGTTCCTCGTCGAGAAACCACGATTAGCTCTCCCGTGAGATTCCGTGCTCCTCGAGGAGACGATGAGACGCCGAGAAGCGGCGTATGCGCGTGCAGGTCGAAGACCAACACGAGGATAAAGCGACTCGCGGATGAGGTACGATGGTATGCGCGGCGAAATACCAAACGCGCGGCAGCTGGCCAGCTGATCCTGGGAACAACGCCCCGGTCAGGATTTCTTGCGCGAATTAGGCCGTCCTGGTGCAGCTATAACCCATACAACTGGATCGCACTTACACTCCTCGGAGGGCCGACGCTCACACCACTCATCCACTCCCTCGTCCCTGCAGGCCTCCACATCGCATGTGTCGATAGGGACGCGGAGGATTATGCAGCCGTTCTCACCGCGGTTCTCCAGGTGATGCGCCGATGCAACGCGCCCTTGAGCCCGATGAATCGGTGCCGACGAATAGCCGCGGCCTAACTATGCCAATTTGGCCTCGTCGAGCCGCGTACAGGTACGCCCGGACCCTTTGTCGTCCGAATCGAGGGGGCGCGGCGAGGCGAGGCGATATCTCGGATGTCTGGTTCCCAGACTGTGTCAATTGGTTGGAATTGTTTCCCGCGAGCGAATGGATACCCACGCGGAATTTCGTCGATAGTATTCGATGAATCTATCGAAGTATGCCGCAAGCCCGCCGGGAATCACGTGGTTCAGGCCCACCGCGCAACCTTCGCTGCCGTCATTACGGAGCCGCTCGGTAATGGCCGATCTTCTGGCCCAACGATCGATTCGTGATCGCGGTGATCGATGAGAAGAGAGTAATTAGTCCTCGGCGCAATTTCCCTCCTCCTGTACACGGTGTCAATCTCGTACAAGCTCTCGCCGTTCGCCGACATGGAACAAACGTGTGTGGCGGTGCTCGGTATTGCATGGACGACCTAGCCAAGGTCGACTCCGCCGCATTCTACTTGTTCTTGTCTTATCTCCGTGCACCACTCCGATCCTCCGATTCGCGGCACTTGGCTCCGGGTGAAGAGGAGGCCAACTGAAAGGGGGCAGCTTCGGACAAATGCCGCTGAACTGACAACGGCATTCTTGGAATGCAAGTGCCGCTTTTTTCCGGGCTTAACACTGCTCGTAATACCGAAATCAGCAGGCGGTGCAGAAAATTCGGATGGATTTCTAGTCCCACCGGATTGCCGAATCATTAAACAGCACGCCCCTGGAGTTTTCAAATATTGCGCAACTTTTGGTAAGCATAAATCAGTAAATAGTGAGATACCTTGCTTGTGAAAAATGTTCGTAAGAAATCGTCGTAGTCATTAGCGTAGAATAAATTATCACAGAGTTAGTGTTGCGTGGTACGAAATAGTCTGTAACACGAAGGTGTAACGGAAAAGCGCACGGGGAACGAAAAAAGATTTTGAAAATCCGAACGAGTAAATGGATTCGTTTCCATCGTTGGCGTTTCCTCGCAGATTAATCTCGTGTTCAAAGTCGATCCATTTGAAATCCTTGGTAAGTAGGACGCGGCTTAAGCCCTTCTTTCCTCTCCTCCTCGGGTCCCCTTGCTCCTTGAACGAACTCCTTGGACCCATTGTCGTAGCTAAGTACAGATTTATTATCACGGCCCGTCTGACTCCCTCGTTCAACAAGGCGTGTTCTTAGCCTCGCTCTCGAAGGGAAATAAATTCATCAAGAATTCTATTACGATTCTGCAGTATATACCTACCTACTCTATAGCTAAACTCGAGACACTCGCAAGCTCGGCTCCTTATTCTGCCTTGTAGCTTCCCGAACGATTCCCGGAGCGCAGTATAGTGGAAAAGGCTCTTTGCCTAAGCTCAACGTGATGGGAATCATCGCAATTTCTAACGATTACCCAACTTTGAAATATTCATTAGCCGTTCCGAACGATTTTGAATCAACTTGAAGTTAAAAGATGTCTCCTTTGTATACCGCATGCATGATATTACCTATAGGAAAGATGCACACGTCGAAGAACGTAACACCTGACTCTGTTTAATGATTTCCACCTTTGCTCTGAAAATGCGTAACTGAAGCCTGCAAGATACTGCCACGAATGACGTGTTATAGAAAAGTCTGAAATTCTTGAGGACGCAATGGGAATTTTCTCGGTGAATAAAGACTCGAAAGATATTTCCAAAGTGCGCGCATGTTGCAGGTACATGTGCAAGTGCACAAGTTAATGCTTGCGACTCCAGCTACGTTCGTGCCTAGGGAAGGTTACAGTTTCTTTAGTTTCTTACAGGATACTGGTTGCTTCGAACAGATGCGTTACGACTCCCGTCCGAGCCGCAGGACTCACGGCTCACACCTCAGGCCGGTGCAGTGCGGGGCTGTCAATTATTGAAATGAGCTAATTATTGTCTTCTCCTGCGCTGCCGCCCTGCAGCTGCACCACCTAGGCCTTGGCTTGAGCGCGTGCTAAGACCGCTATTATACGCTCTAGCCCCGAGCCTCGGGCCACCGAGTGCTCGAAAAATGTGAAGATCCAGTGCTCGATATGAGAAAGAATTTCGCCAGCAGATGGAAAATTTTTCCGGTAAGGTCGAGAAACGACAATGCGCGATCCCATTTTGCTCCAGGCTATTTTAATTCGGTGTTATTTGTTTGGAACTTGCGGATCAGCGTTGAGAAAATTTGATACCTCAATGCGGATGTTCCCGGCTTTACAAGGTACGATTTGCACGGAGGAATCGTCCCGGAGTAAGCTCGACTAAATTGAGATATCAACAAGATCATTAAGTTGAAATATTTCTATTGCCTTGTGTCGCGGGCTAATAACTATTATCGCTTTGTATAACTGCGATATTTATTTGATAAACAAAGTTGGACTCTGCGTGGCTGTTCGCAGATATATAAGTCTTTTAGGCTTGTACCAGTAATGGCTGCGATATATTAGGAAACTTTAGTTGCTCGGAGTTTGACGTCTTTATAAGAGGCAAACAACTAACTTAACTATCCCCTCGCCATCTCTCGCTATCATTGCTACCACTCACGAATTACGATAAATAACGTAACGAACGAGCCCTTCGCCGACCCTGCGGGATTCTATCGGAATCCCGGCACTGCCTGCATGTCGTCTAAGCATCAGTTTATTAATAAGAATTCAAACTGCGTAGGCATGAGTCAGGAGACGACAGTCTCGAAGCGATTCGTACCATTTAACCGAACGTCACAATTCTAAATCCCGGGTACGTGATAACAAACGCATCAATTGTTTTCACTCATCCACCGCCAGGCTTACACATTTATATAATCGTCATCGCGTAAAAACTCCACCGTTTAAAACAATGATTTCTGAGTGACTCGAGTTTACCGACGAATTTGCAATCCTGCACAACGAAAACTGGCAAATTAATGCGGTAAAGCCTGTGTAGTCGGAGTAAACTTTGTCGAGACAGACTATCGGCTGAGAACTACCCAGTTAATTTAAAGGTGTACGTATCCGTCTTAATAGCGGGTTGTCTGAGTTACCGACATCACGATCAGTTAAATGCCGGTAGAATTATTAATGCAAGAATCTCGTGACACCTAAGTCTGCATAGGTATTATGTATACGTATACGTACAGTTCTACGGAATCCGTAAGCCTTGAGAACTTCCTTACCCCGGCAGGAAACTTTCGATCGATTGACCAATGAACGCGAGCCCTGATCGGATATCGACGAATGAGAATTCAGGCTCGTTCGTAGAAGCTTTGAAGCGCGTGCCCTGCTCGCGATGGTCACGACAACCTGACACTGGGGTAAGAAATGACTAATGTTACTTAATCACACCATACACAACCGACCCCAAGCGCTGCTTTGGCCTTATAGATGTTCCAAGGATAGAGAGTACAGACGAGGCTCTCACTGTTTTTTTAATTTCTTATACTTCGTTTTTTTTCCAATGGTTTTTTCATCACATTAGTTGATTTAATTTATTCGTGCATATAATATGTTATTAGATTAGTCGAGCACAGTTCACCCAAAGACCAACTGCACCGAGTGCAAGGGCAAAAGTTAATGCACCGGGACACGCCATCCACGAGCCTCTGATTATAACCTCGCGATAGGCGTCGCTGCATCTCTCGGTCTATATCGGATTAGAAAACGGAATGAAACAAGGCCTGCTTCGATCGCTTTTCCCCTGAGAATAATACATATAAACTTTGGGAACAAAAATAATACGGACTAGGGGTAATGTTTGGCTAACAATTGACTGGCCATTGCTATATGTGTAAGAAGCCAAGACATCTCCGAGGCTGTTTAAATTGGAATGCAAACAAACCCATTATCGTAAAGCGAGAGCAAAGAGGTGCGGGGCAGACCCAAGACAGCCGTTTATTTGAAAGCTGCGCATGCATCCACCGTGCTACGGACTACAAACAAACCGTCAACGCCTGGTCTGCGCACGAAAAGTATGAAATATAATTAAATCCGCGTCCGCGTGCTTGTATCGCTTGCGCCGTGAAGTTAAGTATTTTCAGTCCGCTAAATCCTGCAGCAAGGTGTACAAGCGCGGTTAAGACTTGTGGGATATTTCTGTCGTTCCATAAAGGAATTGCCAGCTCGTTCCTATCATACCAGCTTGAAGAGGAATCGGGGCTGAAGAATAATGGATAGCTTATTTTTTTTTGAAAATCGTAATTGCGTTTCCAAATGCTCAAGTTGAGCTTCGGGTAGTCCTTTGTTCGTCTCTCGATTACCGAGTCGTCAACGCTCCTTTACAATCATCGCTGAGAAGAAACCGCGAAAAAGCTTAGCGTGTGTTAGCGAGGGTGACGTGCCTGACGGTCGACCCTTGCGGAGGGCAGTGTTCGTCACGAAATGCCGGATTGTGCCTTCGGTGTCAGCCTTCGATGCAAATAAACAAGGAAACAAGTTAAGAGACGTTATAACGTGAGAAGAGGGAGGGGGCGATTATATTCTCTGGAACGTGAAAAATATGAATAATTGATAAACGGCGGGACTTTTTTTATCGACGGCACCATGCGACGGCGTCTAACGTCGAATTATTTTCGCACATTCAAACAACGGCTCACTATGCATTCGCAAACACGCACGCACATCGAGGTAGAAACTCCATACTTCGCCTCCCCCCCCTTTCGGAACGCACATTTTAACGTGTTTGTGCTAGCTTTGATATCCGTTTGCGGCTGTGGTCTGCTTTGCAGAACAATTCTTTGATATATACGTTACATATATAGGTATAATACAATAAGTAAAATATAGATATGAATGAGGGTTGCCTGGGAGCTCAACGTTTACAGATGTATCATATATGATTTTATAAAGCCTTCATACGTTTCCGTTCCGAAACCGCATCAATAGCATCAGACAAAACTCAGGAACTATGGAGCGTAACTTTGACCCAAAGCGAACAAACACCCCCGCATTATTTGATGCACATTTTCCCCTCCGGAAAACGTTTATTCATCCACCGTCAGGTTCCGATGATGGCGAGAAATAATCTGCCGATACACGTAACAACGAATCGGAACGTATCAATTGATTACAAAAGTGATCGCAGAAGCTTTAAACACAGTTATACGCAGACATGGAATACCTCGTGCTCTGGAATTCCTCATTAGCCACACGTTACAAGGGAAAACGAATTCATATATGTATCCGAGGATAAAGTTTTCTCGCATATGAGGTTAGAAGCGCGATTGCCAAAAGGTTCTCGCCGCAAGCGTCCTCAAACACATTTGCCCGTATATTAATGTTAATATGAAACTGTGATGTCGGTTTAAAATAAAGGATTGCTCTTAACATGTTTCGAGTGAAGTCTGGGTAGGGTGGAGATGGAAGTTCAAAACATTGACCGTCCAAAAGGGTTAGAGCCGAACGGGAGAGGGAAGGGGTGAACCCACCCTGAAGGCTTAAAACAGCGAGAGAAACATTCGATGTATATATTTGTTGCATGTACTTTACGAGCACCTTCAAAGAGAAGTCACATGGTTCTGGAGGGGCTTAAAGGCAAGGCAGCGAGGTGACGGCCCTGCAGTAAATCGAGAAAATGTTGGAAAAGGGGAGAATGTCAGGTAGGAAGGAACGCCACCGACAAATGGCTCAAAGTAGTAGAGACGTAGAGACGAACCGTCGTGCTGTGCACGGCTTAAATTTTCTTTGTAAGCGACGTTCCATTTCGATAATCAATCAATACAAATACGGGCATTGTGCATTTAATTTAGAAAATATTTTCCGGTGTACAAAAGCGCAACTGACGATGCAACCTACCCATACGGTCTAAATTTTGTATCGTCTCGGTAACTCCAAGGTCCAATAATAAGAACCGAAGATAAAGTCGTCACACCGAGGTTTCGTTTGCTGGGGGGCAATTTGATATGATGGCTCGCGTTACGTCGAACAAAGTGTTATGGCGAATTACGAGACCGACTGAAATAGCACGCGGAGAGAATATCTCCATCGAAAGTTCGCTCAGTCCCTCCTTGGCAATCAGATCTCTGCTAAGTAGGTTAATAAACTGAGTTCATCAATGCTGTTGGATTCCCGTAGCGCCAATCACCGACGTAACACGCGATGCACGCTACAAGCTCCACGTATCCATCCATCAATCCATCCATCCACTTCCTTCCACGAGTACCATGGTACACTCGCTTATTTCCTCTCCGCAGATATCGAACCCTATTATGTACACCTATGCCCAGACCCCCCGACACGCGTATCCTTCACCGCTGCCCATTTTTGCGGGCTACCCACGCATACACTGCTGCACTGTACCAGTTAATACCTACGTGTTACATGTGAAATAGTCGCGAGTACAAGTAAATGTGTCCAGGTGTAAGTTATTAGCTGGATTCCCGTGCTGGACGGAGATAGTAGAAACAGATATCAACCGATTTTCTCGTTTCAGTTCATGACCCACAAAAATGTCGTCGATCAACGAAAACGATTGAAATGAAATTATGTGGAAATCAGGATCAAAATTGAAACACAAACCATTCGATTCTTTGGTGAGCTCGAATGATTCCACTAAGTTCACGGTCAGTGGTTGTTGTGAAACTTTTGAAAAGGTTCGAATCTTCTTCCGTGGACGAACAGCTAGTGGCGCGTGCCGCTGTGTAATGGAACTAGGAGAAGGATAATAAAAATCCGTCATTGAGATAACAGCATTCTACGTCAAAACTGCAATTCGCCATTCGTCATTTTCGCACGAAATAATTCAAAATAAATATTACCGATGACTTAGACCCCAACAGTGAAGGTATGGCGCGTATACTACATTTCTGTTATCCCACACCTGTAATTTCCTCCGCAGATAGATTACCCGGTCTCCACTTCAACGGCTGTCACGCTACACTCCCCTACTAAAGGAGGGTTTGGCAAAAAGACCCGCTGCAAATTCCGTGCGAAACTACCTGATGAGGTTCTCAAACGTACATATTGCTGATAATTGGCCATTTTAGTCACGCCTCAATTCGACCACGAGCTGATAAGCGCTTTCCGAAGGATCTACGAGCACAATACACCCTGAGGGATTTCCTTTATCCGTCAAGCGTCTCGAGGAAAGGAACAAATGATGGTGATGGTTTTAATTGTTGCACCTGCGCCCGGAACCGACTGCCCCTGCTAAAACGCGAGGGTGATAATTTCTGTCCAGCTGTTCAATTGTTTCGTCTATTTCCGATCGGATCTGGTATTTTATGTTCCTTCCTTTCCTCCTTCTCCTCCTGCTGTGCTCGTCTTCCCCGTCACAACGGCCGACATGTGCAGCCCACTTAAAATGTATCGGCTTAGCGTTCGTGCATCTCGTTTTTGTTCTGGTCAGGGCAATAACCCTTCCGGCAAAATACTCAGGTGATCGCTTTGGCTAGCCGCACGTGTCATACTTCGTTGCGATCTTCACCCTCACCGTCGTTACACCCGGAGGATATTTTTGACGGAAATCCATGGAATTTCCCAGACAATTGTAATGAGTAGGTCTGATCAAAATGATTAGTAGCAGTCAGATGAGATCCCAGTTGGTAATTTTCTGACCTCTAACACAAAACTCGCGGAACCTTGCTCTTCAAATCCCGATCATCCTCCGTCCGTTATTCATTAGGGAAGGCAACTAATTAAGGGTTCGAAAAACATGTTCCTAGGTTATGAAGGAAGAGATATGAGAATGAAAGGGCGTGAAGAAAATGAGGTTTGAATGGTAAGGAAATTGGAGGAACCAATCTAAAGTGGACATCGTGCAACCAAAACGTATAATATGGACACACGTATTCACGTATAAGCGAGCGTATGCAGCGCAAGAACTGCCGTTCGAAAAGGGAACAGGTGGTCGGACAGGAAACGTATAGAGCCAGCTATAGACTGTACGACCAGATACTACTGTAGTTAGCATAACAATTGTAGCGGGGAAATATATCTATCTGGCGTGCGTGGCTCGAATGATTTATCGTGCTGAGTATATTCACAAACGTGCAAGGCAACGTACCTATAACTCCATTTGCGTCAAGTATGGCAAGGTGACGATAAGTGTTCACCTTCTTTTCGCCGCTTGACACAGATAACAATAAGAAAACACCTACTAGCGTGCATGGCCTCGATTGTTGTTCATCATTTTTACAGACGTTTGAATTCAATCTTATTGACGATGGTATGAGTCATTCAATAAACGGATTATCAATCTCTGACGATGACCACTCGAGTCTGTGAATCGGTCGTCGTCAGCGAAGGAACGATGCCCTGGTTCCCATAGCCAGAAGTTACCCCTTCGGTTCTGCTCGAGCTGCCGCAATCCCCGACGTCGAGTAGCTACATGGTGGCACCTGAAAAACGTTACAGATCATTATCGATACGAGGCAGAGACGTGTCTTCTGCTTCACTCCACTCCGCCTCACCTCACTTCTCTCCACGGACTGTCGGGTACACCCGACTTACGTGGGTATCGCTTGATGCCGCGATTGTGACAAAAATGACGGGTATCCGCCGGAAATGCTCTTCCCTTCTTTTCCTCCGTCACCACTGACTCGGACTCTCGACGCCGCGTGCCTTCATTATTTTGTAGTTAACTTTTTTCTGCCCCTTCCGCTCTCCTCTTTCGAATCCGCCCCCATCTAGTATCGGACGTTTACTTTCACTGTTCACGAAGATGATTTGCCGTTTCGCACGAAAACCTGCAGTGCGAACCCTGATCGGTACGCATGTGTATATTTATAGTGGACGTAAGCCCAAAACTTGTACGAACGTATGCGCGGCTATATGGGGAAGCATCTGCCGCGCCATCCTGTCGAAGAAGAGTACCTAACCAAATAAATTGAATTCTCGTATCTGATTGAGATTTCAGATTGCGCTCCTTTTGATATTCAACTTTTAATAACGAGAGCCGTTTTTGTTCGGTGCATGGCGGGTCCTGCTGAGTCAAATGTGCTCGATCGTCACTCGCGGTGTTGTCGGTTCAGTTGATTCAAGCAATAAAGACTCTCTAGCGAATCCGCAAGAACGTATGACGTGGCAAGTAATTATGTGGTTGTTCGAGCTCAGTTCGTTTCACGAGTAAATATAAATCGATATGTCGCGTGAACGTTAACGCATGCAGATTGATATTACACCTCGACAAAGGACCACTCTCTGCAGCTTCGTTTCGGATCGAATGACCCGATGCAGGCGTGAATATTGAGTGCGTATGTTTGTGGGATGCGACATGCATATTTATAGGTAATCGTCGCAATGGCATCGAGTACTCGTATCTGCCCCACTCGAATGTACTCGTAACTGGAAAATTCAAAGAACGATACTCCGTGTTTGACAGTCGGGAACCATTGGTTCTACGAGATTAAAACAACAGTCGAAATCAAATTGCTTTCGTTATAAAGTCCGTATCCGAAAATACCGAAAAATAATATAAAGCTTGTAGCGTAGTTTTCTATCTGGTACGTTATTCTTTTTTCACCGATATGAATAAGGCCGAAAGCCAAAAAATTTTGGACGCAGAGCTAAATGGTGTATATTTTAGAAAGTACGTCAAGTCCCGGAGCATTTAAATCTTTGATAATATTTTGAATTCGATCAGGAATAATGGAAGGAACACGAATATCAAAAGCAATGTATAGGTATAACATATCTGTTTGGGAATTGCGGATGGTTTTATAAAGGTACGAATACCGCCTTAAGCGGATTCAAGTAGAAGTTTCGCACAATGGAATCCAGAGAAGACGCTAAATAATTTATACCCACAATCCCCAACGAGCGGTTGAATTTAGATCTCTCGTCAGACGACGAAAGCACATGTCTTGACACCGAATCACTCCGAAAGTACTTTATTGGAATAAAACAACAATTTCCGTTTGAAGTGAAGACATCGAGTTGAAATGAAATTGGAATTACGTAGTCTGACCAACAGCGACTTACGACGCACCTTTCAGACGAGACAACGTAAGGCCGCGTATTCATTCGCTGCTACCTCCCAAGATCATGGGGGTATTTTCAATTAATTTTTTTCACGTTTTTTGGTTGCGCGTGCGGCGTTAGATATCGACACCGTGTTGGTATTGCCAGACAGGAGCTCAAAGATCAATCAGGAGCGGTCTGTAATTAACGAGTTACAGCCACTTCGGTGCCCCCTGACTTCCCCGGTGTCCCCCTTCGGGCGACCCTTCGCTCTTTGCATTAAGACACGCGTTTTTGTCACTAGCGAACGAAGGTAATTATCTGCGGTGAACGCGGAGAACGCGAGGAAGGCTGCACAGCCGCTCGAGTCATCTCGAAGAGGAGCGAGCTCGGTTCGGAACGGATTCTCCTCGACTTTGCTTCGATTGGTTATACAACCCGGTTTTTCTCAACACGAGCCGACGCTACTCCGGGGTACAAAATAAGTCGTGCGCGGCCTAAGGACGTCCAGAGGGATAATTAGTAGGCGTCGCTCCGTGCCGCCTACGTTTAAGGATCTTTCTTTGAATATAAAAGTACCTCGGCACCGCGAACCGGTCGTGAAACTTTAAAACAGAGTCCTGCACACCGTCTCCGTTTCCGTCCGGAGCTGCTCGCTTTCTTTCACGTAAAACGCTGCAGTCACTTGTGTCCTGCCTGCGTGCATCGAAGACACGCGAGCTCCGAGTTAATATCCACATTTATCGGTACCGTCGACAAGGCAGCTGTCGAATTTCACTCCGGTTGACAACGCCCCGCTTCGACTCTGCACACACGTATCGCACGTTCGTATGCATAGACATGTACATGACCATATTCACCCGGATTGCTTGGATACGAACTACTAACGATCATCCGGAGTCGGCGACCAAAGGTGTTTTAAATCGTAGCGACGTCAAAACATTTTTTTTTTTTTTTTGTGCCCCTTTGCGACTGGCAACTCGGGGATCGAAACTTGATGGCTTGTACCTTCCCATCGTCGTTGAAGAGCAATTTGCAAGGTGCTACGCGTCGCGCATTAGTCAGGGTCCCCGTGTGACGCCGCGTGCATTACGATTCCTTGTCTTTAGACTTCTCTTGCGATAACTTTAACGATCTAATTAATTGTACCACTAATAACCGGCCGTTATTATTGGCCCTGGTGCAGTAACCCGGCGATGCGCCTATCATGCGCAGACCTTCCTGTATCCCGACTTATTTTAGTAACTGAGTTATTAAATCGGCATCAGGCATGCTCGACGTCCGTACGCGTAACCGACTACTTGCATGATATCGGTATGGACTTTAATTGCTACGAATTTGCCCCAGATACTACCGTTAATCATTTCTCTCAGTCTGCGCAGCCTGCACCGATATTATCCGCGAACCTTTACCCAACCCGCATCTCCTCGTCATGCTCGAATTCGTGCCAAGATTCCTCATGCTAAAATTACAATCGTTCAAATACGCCAGTATCCTATGTACTCGGTGCACCGTATACCTTCAGAGATAATTCTCGCTTTGCAACAATTGGAATTGCTCCCGGAATCAGGATAATTCTGCCTAGGCTACTAATATCCTGTCTGAAAAAAATACTACGATTTTTCATCTTTCGAAGATGATTGCATACGGATATTTGTAATATCGGAAAATGGTCACAAAAACTTCAGAGAAATGGAGCATTGAACAAAATTCCATTGTTTAATATTTGTTAAAATTCAGTTACTCCAAGATCTAAGTTGTTCTCGTTTTGGCTATAAGCTAATAAAGTCAAGTGCTTCGTAAACTTATAGCAATACATATACGTGGGTGCTTTTGAAAGCATACATCGAGATTTGAAAAGCCATTTGATTATTTCAGAGACGGTTAATTGTGCCCGTACAATTTTGAGTTAGTTCTCTTGGCTGACTTTGGGATAATGGAGTTCGGCAGCTCAGAACAGCGTGGTTCTCTTAATACACGGGTGTAGAGTTATTGTTGGATGCGAGCAAAGCCGGTGTAATTAATGTAACAATTATTAGCACGAAAAGATTTTATCGGAGGTTGCCGTTGTGTTTTCTCCAGAAGCGTGGGCGGAGCGACAGCGTCCTACGCGTACTAGCGCAGCGCAAGAAAACCCGAAGAAATTATCTAGGTATTAATTCGTAGTGAAGTTGGGCATGTGGTAACGCATACGTGTGTCTTGTATGGATACCATCGGCTGCGTTTAACTCGAATCACGAACCAAGGAAATTGATTCTTCTCAGCTTTCTCCGGCAGTCCCAATGAAATACAAACTGCAATTGGTCGAGATAACAATCCGCCGCTAATGAGACTAATTCACGCAATCTCTAAGAGACCGGGGAACGCGTAGTGCACGTTGTGCGGTTAGTGTGATAATCGCTGTTATATACGTGGCGTTGCGGATGTACTCACGAGCACCAATTACAATATTGATGATATCGTAAACGAGAGAAAGTGTCCCTACGTTTTTCCTCAAACTACGCCGATCGAGGAAAATCTCGGTGTGCGATGATCGTGAGGTGAGTTTTCCTCGCGGGTGTGTGTGTGTGTGTGCGTGCGCGCGCGAAAAATGAGAAGCTTCGGAATCCGGAGCGAATCTGGTTTGTCAAAAGCGCCGCGACGACGTGACGACGAGATGCGAAAAGATAAACCGAGAGATACGGGGTGGATGCAATAAACGATTGTGATTTACGAGGTCATAATTAGTAATTAGTAGTAATTGTAATTAATGCCCAGGCTCTGATATAAATATGGATTGATGCCGACGCCGGGCGTATTAATTGCGATTTAATTCATCGGGTGACCTCGCATGCCGGCTGGGGAATGAGACTAGAAATAATCAAAAAAATGAACAGACCTTCGAGTATAACGGTGAATAGTTTCGCTGAAGGGCGCGGTTGAGCCGACTCTACGGAATTCTCAAGACCGCTCGTCATACAATTCACCGATATAAATTTTTCTCAAAAAAGACTGTTGCGAATCTCAGTCAGCTTTTGGCGCCTCGTGGCACGTCATAAATTGCCAAAATATCTTGCCCGCAGGATTGGAGCAACAACTTTAATTACCACTATCATTCCTGCCTCGCAACAATGTGCCGCGTTACAAGAAAGACGGCTCTGCGTCGAGTCGGGGCTTGTATCATATTATATGCGTCCGTCCTGGAACAAGACGAGTTGTTAAAATCGCGTAGCACAAAGCTCTACGTCTCTGCACAGCCGGCCGAAAAGAAGTTATTATTGATGGCGTATTGAAATGGCATGAGCGCGGTGATAAAACGACTCGGGCCCCCCAGCGCCGCGGAGGTCCCCACTTAACGTCTCGGATTATATATAGCGGGTCCCTGCGTTTTTTCTTAAGGCCCCACATCTGACCTAAGTTAAATATATGAATGTAGATTACCCCGAATGGGTACTTTGTTTTACGACATTACACGCTCGCCGCCCCGCACCAGCGTCTCACAAACGGATGCGCGTGGGTGGTTTCGGGGGTTGGTAAAGGACCGTCGCATCCCTTTCCCGCGCTGCGAATGCTGCACCCTTTGACTATTATCGGTGACTTTTTGATCCGATGACGTTAGCTGATCGATGCCTGTTACACTTTCATTGCTGGATACTTATTCCTCCCGTAAACGATAAAACATACCCGCCTACCGCCGACGTTAAAGGCCCAACGATCGGGCCTGGCTGTTGCTGCCGCTGCTGCTTCAGGATCGCTTGATATAACGCTGGGCATTAAAACCAGAGCTGGACGTAAGGCGGCTGATATACGACCGATGCGAGAATATCATTAGCAAATTGCTTAATTTACGATCCAACCGACGGCTGTCGTCGTACGTAGTTCCCATATTCGACTTGTATCCGCGAGTGACAAAGACTGTGACATTCTCCGCGGGATCGATCTTACCGCATAAGAAAATAAGGTTATATTACCGGGTACGGATTGTTTGATTAGAAACATAAAAATTATGGCTCGATTCGACGTTGCGACTGATAGCTACGCGTGTCATTGTCACCCGTGCATTTGCGATCGCAATTTCGGTCTAGATAAGGCGTAAGCCGTTAATCCTGACGGTCGTACAGCCGCGGCGCCCTTAGTCAATGTCCAAAGAATTATTTTCTTGTCGTGAATTTTTTTTTTCTTCCTCCTGCTGATAGAAGCGCTCGTTGGACACATGGGTACGTATAAATACATACACCTATACAGAGGGAGAGGAGAATCGGTAGGCGGGCGTGTGACACTCTCGTCCATAATCCTAAGATTTAAACGAACCCTCATCCCGCCTTCGTTGAACAAAAACAAGGGACGGAGGGACGAAGCGATGGAGGTACGAAGGTACTGAGCGAGCGAGGAAATATTATTAATACAAAGGGACGATGATACAAATCCCGATCTGAAATATGACGGGAAATAATCCGGCTAAAGTGAAACGAGGAATGGCCGGGAGGTCGGTTACTTGGTTCGTTGGTTCGCGGGTTGGTTTTGGCTCAACCTTTGTATTCCCATTACTTCACCAATAATCCCCCAAACAACATCGGTGCGCCGTTATTCCTAATGCTTTTTAATTCGCAATAAGAATTAATCTCTTAGGCAACGTTTCCGGAAATAAATCGGATTCCACGAACCCCGTTCAGGGAAAAGAGAGACCAAGCCTAACTTCAAATGTACCGCACGTATGATTTGAGCAGAAAGGTAGGTACACAGCCGGTTTCCGAAATACCGGTTCGCTGGATCCGTTTCGCTTCCGAAACAGCGCTTGCACGCGTTCGTTCGAGTAAGCACGAGGTAAAGAGTCTGTAAACGTCAGGCAGCTTATCGGTATTGGAAAATTCTCTCACAGCGGGAGGAAAACAAATGAAAACCCGAACTTATCCAGCGTCGAGTTACCATAGAGACGCGATTGAATGGCTCCGCCGTAGCCGGGAACCACACCCCGAGGCACTCCACTGTCCGTCCCTCTCTCGCGTTTGATTCGAAGAGCATTTGATATCTGAAAACCCCAATATTTTTAAAAGCCCCGTTGGGTGGGTAAGGGCTGAGTCGTCGTGAGCCTCCGAGCTCAAAGCCGCCAAGCCTTGGCGTCGCGGGGCCATTAAAGTACGAATAATAATTATAAGAGCGACGGCGGAATGATCAGTCGGCTCGAGACGAGATGATCATCCGTGCTTTGTTGCTCGTGTACGCCACCCTCTTCATCCTCCCGCTCTCCCTTCGAGTATCGCCAACTCACACCCGCCCTATTTACCTCAGATTCGTCACCGTTTCTCCTTATTGACGCCGGGGTGACTGGCGCTGATCAGGTTGCTCAGTTTTAGCCGCAGACTCCGGGCGAACATCCACGAGACGTGAGCTGGGCGGGCATTAACGAGGAATAATTCATCAATTGAAGGGATAGATTGGTGACGAAGGGCCACACCGTCGCAGCCACAAAACGAACAAAGAATACACAGACCGCGTAACAAACCGAGGCATCAATCAATCTACAACCCTTCGACTGATTAAGCGGAATAAACGCCGAAGACATTCGTTGGCCCGTTAATATGAATTAATAGATAAATATACAATCAGAAGTAATCTATATTAATTAAGGGAGGGTCTTGCCTTCGCGGCTCGACTTGGCTCCTTTGTGGCTGCATTGAATATCCGGCTATTTATTCATTAACCCGCACCTTCGACCTCAAGCTTGCCACGAAACTACCGAACAATAACGAAATAGGAAATACCGCTAATGCTTCCACCCGCCACCGTGCTCCACGTGCCGATTACAAGACTCTCGTGTCTTCGTTTTTTCGCGAATATATTACCAGTGTATCATCACTTGCCACCAGATTCCGTGAATCCGTCTGAATCCGGCCCGACGGACGAACACCGCCATATTGATTTCATTTCGTTACGATACCTTGCACCCTCCTTCAGTTGACGAACGTACGCGTCGTACGAGTTTCAATCAAGCCGCGTCGAAGTCCGCCTTCCTGGAGAAATGATCGGCGAAAGTCAGTCCGGTGAACAAATTGGTAAGATCACGAAGTGCAAAAAGACGCGGTGGTTGTCGGCGGTCTAGGAGCTGGTAATCCTACAGCCGGCCCTCCGGGATGACCCGAGGGGTCAGCTAAAGATCCTCCTTGATTGATCGAAGGATAGAGTCTCATCGGCCGCCACCAAGATCCAGCGACCGCCCATTATCCGTTATGCAGAGCCGGCCAAACATGCAACTCGCATAAATCTCGCCGCACGCAGCCGATCAACATTCGCCCGAAATGGAATCGAAAACGCGCCTGGATCGTGGCGCGAATAAGGAACGCGCGCATCGCCGAAGTAGAGCATGGCCTGCGAGAGCAGGAACGTAACTTGATCCGGGAAAGGGGTTGCCCCACAGGATTCGGAGGAAGCGATCAAAGAGGGGAGAGGCCAGTGGACACCGGGTACGGACAGGGGGTGGCGATTCCGTGGGTGTCGGCGGACATTTGTCAGGCTGTCTTGACCGAACGGCTGACAGCGCCTGATATGCGGGTGCTCGGGCAGAGTCGATGTGACGTTTTGACAAGGGTGGTCTTAGATATTGTTATTTCAAACCGAGTATATACCGTCCGGATGAATGGATCTGTGTATGCGTGAGGGTGTCATCCGCTAAATGATTCATTGCCGGGGCCGAAAATTTCGGAAGCACGGGGTGCATTGTGCGACTGACCGACGGGGGTAACGTCTGAATTCTAACGATACGCCACCCCCGTGACACCCCGTGATCAGCTCTCCACGTACGAGCTGCGAAAACGGACGCTCGTCTCCAATTATTAGGTTCTCGATCTCCGCAGGCCCGACCGGAGTATTTTTGGAAATATGCGTCATCGGGGCCGAGGACCAACGTCAACGCGACCTAACGACGGTACGTCTTCGACGTAATTACCTCCGGCCGAGAGCCTGGACGAGGACGTTCGGTTCGAGGTGTCGTCGGCGCGGAAGAACCGCCACGGATTAAACTACAGTACGCGAGCATGAAGCAGCCGGTTAAACTACTGGTAAGAACGACTGACTACTCGGTGCGCGATTGCTCGTTAGCGTGGCCACGGCCCCGTGTCTGTCACGAAATCGCTGATTATCATCGTTCAAGGAAACCACAAACACTTTGACGCTCCTCGCGCGACGCGACGTTTAAAGGTCCGCTTATAACATCGGCTTGGGCATCGTCGCGCTCGGAACTTTGCCTGTATCCTGAGGAAAAACTCACCGTCTGCGCTATTCGCGCCGTTTCGGTGGATAATCTAACCGTGGTATTATTCACACAACGATTATTCAACGGCGGAGGCGCGAGCCCGTGAATGGAGTGGACATCAAAAATCACCGCCACGACGGGGCATGACCACGCTTATTATTTCAAGGTTCGGTTCTCCTCAAATAATGGCCGTTTTATCCACATAGAACACACGTGAACGTATTTTCCACAGTGATTTCTCTTCTGCAATAAGAACTATTCATATTTTATATTCACGGATACTTTATTCGATGAGAACTTTATTTAGATTTTTCAGCTAAATCAATTTTTGGACAGATCTTTCGCACAATTTTTTAGCGAAGATGCAATGCTAGGTTGTAAATATCAAAATCAATTGGAATCTCAGAAATTCAAAAGACACGATAAAAACGTACAGTAGGATCAACCGTTTCAGAAAATATGACAAGATTATTTCATTTCTAAAAGTCAATCATTGTTTATTGCATAAATCTGGTTTCACGAGTGCAAACAAAGCTTTCGGACTCTGTTAGCAAGGACTAAAGTAGTTTAGTTTCGCTTTAAAGATAAATCGAGTCGTTCTTTTGGGTTTACTTACGGTAAGATAATTTTTGCTGTAAAAAGTGATTTTGTATGTTTCTGTATATTTCGTGCTGGACTAGTAGAAGCTGATCGAATCACCCTGATTGTTCTTCAAATACACATGCATGATCTGAATCGTCCTAATCTCGAGCAGCAGAGAAGGAACGGTAGCGTTTTCTATATCAAGGACACACGGTTGCAATTGCAATTCCATATTGGTGCAGTATATGTGGGAATAAGATCCATCTCCGGAGGGTAATTTAAGAACGGATAAAGGGAAATGGTGAAATAAAATAGCCTACTGTCTTTGCCCGTTGTTTGACGAGTTGACTCTTAATGCATAAGATTATCGAAACCTTCCCATGCTCCACATCGTTCATTACAAAATGACCGTAATTACTATCAACAGAGGGCAGAACTCGCGTTACTCCATACCGTATACCGTACGACCTGGCAGAATTGCTTTCGCGTCTTGTAACTCGTAGATTCGATGAGAGCGGATGCAGAGAGACAGAACTGCGGAGTTGCGTGCTCCGACTCTCCCCCCTCTATCTCTCTATGTTTTTTTCTCCGTCCATCTACTCTCCTTTCCGTCTTTTACTGCAGAGTAGTATAAACCCAGATATAGGTACACGCCATTCATACGAGTATTATGCGCGAAATGCACGAGTTCATTCGGGTTAGGTCAAGTCGCGTGACCCGGCGGTGAAGTTGACAACGGAAAAAAAAAAGAAAAAGAACAAGATTAACAAGAAAATCTTCCAGAGAAACCGTATAACCTTATAATTTATCTTCTAGTACATGGTCTTCCGTATCCGCTATTCTGCACTGTCTCGGAGCGTCTATTTTCTAACACGACACTGTGACAGATCAGAGGAGAAGGAGAACGCAAGACCTACAAAGTCGGTCGAACTTTAAGTATCACGTGTGATACGGCGCCGTCTCTTTCCATCGTCGTGTTACGTCTGTACGGATCTGTGTGTAATTCAGTTTACAAATTCCTCCTTCCTAGGATTGATTTTTTCTCTATCGCTCCGTAGGCCGCACGCGAATGTTTCGTTTGCTGGGAACTATGGAACCAGCAAACTGCGGGTAAACAGCGTTATATTTACACACCGTTAATATCACCCTATTAGACAGAGCGTTGTGCAGGTGTACAAGAAGAATCCCGCACGCACCTCGAGCCGTCTAATGCACCTACAACGATTGGCAGGCATTTCCCGGGCGATATTGTAGTAATTTGTTGTCAACGGTACGGGGGGAGCTTTGCAGTGTGCCACATGCGCAGAGGTACAGTACACGATGATTTCCTTCTCGTTCAGAAAAATATTTCTCTAACAGTTTCCCACACAAGTCACGATTTCTGGTCGCGGATCACAGCCCAGGCAGAGTGCGGTTTTATTACACAGCCATCTATATATATATATCTGTGGTATACGGCCCAAGTGTGCGTAAAATAATGTGCACATACGAGGTAGGCTGCAAGGGAATAACGCACGGTGGGAATATCCTCCAACACGCAGGTATGTAACTCCGTAATTCACCGCGTGTATTAATTCTTTTATATATCATAACGATAGGTGGTCGGTTTGTTGGGATATATGGTCGTCACGGTTCAAGCGTCATCGAATAACACACGGACTCGCCGGGACGTTGGTATACCTTGTAGGAATCCGCTCACGTAGACCTTGTGTTATGTGCTTCTGCAATTTTTTTAATTTTTTTTTTTTTTTTGTTTTTCGTTTTTATTTAAACTTTTTTTCATCCCGTTATCACGCGTGGGATGTACATGGTGCATGCGTCGCAGGGCAGTATCCTCACCGCAATGTACATACATTTCATTGCTGCAGCATGTCGGAAATTATCTCTGCACGAAATTCTTTCAATCAGCCAGCCAGTCAAGCATTCCGACGTAATTGCCCCACCAAGTAGGCCTCGAGCCTTCCGTCCCTTTTTTACTCGAATACAACAATTATCGCTTGGCATTGGACGCAGTACGTGCATTATACATTTTCATCGGTTCACTTGTCGGCCTGGAAATTGTACCTACCCTCCCATTTTGCTCGCATCGCGAGGCGTTGATAACCGTTCGGTTGAGGACGAGCGGATTGAGACGAACTGCGCCAGTCATCAAAGTGTTGGCGTAAGGCTTGCTCGGTCCTCGGCACCCAGCCGCATCCCCGCCTGCATACCGGTCCGATATTAAATGACAAAGGCAAAGGCAAAGGCATACCTCCGAGGTGAAGGGGTAAGCAAAATTCTCCAGTACCCGCCTCTGCCGCCTTCGCCGTCGGCAACCCCCAAGCATCTACCTCAAGCCACCCTTATTGGTATTTCGCGGCCAAGATGTTTTAAATACAATACCACCCCTCTCCCTGCGACTGAAACCCCTTCAATAAAGGGTAAAAAAGTTTGAAGATTCCGGGCTTTGATGTCGGCCGCTGAACCCATTCCTAGCGTCTTAAAAATATTAACAATTACATCAGGCGAACGAGGCTGCAGAGCCAGACCGTTCGGTTTCGCGCTTTGTTGCAAATACTTGCGGCTTTGAAAAATATTAAATTACAATTTTTATCCCTCGCTTATGTTGTTGTACGCTTCCCGCCCTAGTAATATGCTCGCGGCGCTCGACGAGACTCGTTCGATGGAATGGAATTGGGGGAGACCGAACAAATATCGACTTTTGATTATTTTATGAGACGGTGAAACGTAAGGATCCCTCGTGGCTCGTTGTTCACCTTTGCCCTCTCAATATGCTAATCCTCCGCTTTTCACCCTCCCGCGTCGTACATGCGGAAGACTCGCAGTTCCGAGTGCCGTTTCGTTTTATTTTTCTTTTTGTTTTCTTCATCTTCTTGCCGTACTCGTTTACATGTGTTCGATTATTTACTTAGCCAATCGTTCTTCATCGATTATATAAAATTCGCACGAGCTGCGCTGCGTCTTTTTTGCAGCTATTGTATCCTTTTATCGGGAAATAAATGTGAGGGACAATTTGTCGCGTTCCGAACGTGTGTTCCAAAGCTTGACGCATAGAACCGGAAAATATTTATGAAAAACAATATTACTTTATAATTAATAGATGCCGTAGGAATGTCGCGCTCTTTGTGCGGTGGAACGAAGCCATTTTCTTTGACGCGTCACGTCCGACACACTTCAAAAGACTTAATTAGAGATGCTGCGCGATTATGAAGTGCAGGACAGTCTTGGAGGATTGGTATAACAGGTGCACATGTGTGTTTCACAGCGTATATCCACAAGATCGAGCTTTCCAAAATCCCACGCTGTTATACCGTTCCGCACAAAACGGGCTGGATTATATTCTGATTTTACAAGTATTGTAGTCGATATACCGCAAAAGAAGGAGACACATAACAAAGAGGAAGATAAAAAAAGGGCAACAGAATAGACTGGACAAAACCCGCAATAAATTTTCATTTCGGCAAACAAAATCTACCGCAGCCGAACAATGGTCGTAGCTTGGCCACGACCGTTTGAAATTCACGCCTCTCAAGCGCTCCTATTTATTCGGAATTACGATTTTCTTTATTTTATTTTACTGCTCCCGAGCCGAAGCGAGGTGCGAAAGGTATCGTTTGCTCAGTTTTCACGAAGACCAGGATAACTGCAACGCTGGCACTTGGTGAAAACCCAGGGCTGACTTATCGCGGCCAGAAGACAATGGTTTTACTGTGCCTCTAATCGGACCCACCTCTGAAAAGCTCCGGCCAGGTGTTTTCAGAAAACTGATAAGCTTCTTTAACTTCTTTATGGAAGATTCTTTTATAAAAAGAAAATAACACCGATACAACTCATCGACAGTGTATATGTAATATATAACACTTCGAGGCGAGTTTGATGTTTGTTCAGCTTGCATTACAGCGACTATACTTATTGCGCCTGTACCATGCAGAACGGGATTTCTTCGCCAACCGAGCAGGCTGAACCACAAGCAGTCACCAACCGGATTATATCTATCGGTATCCATCGTTCGTTCGCATTATGCACGTTAGTATCATACGCGTACTGACTATGTGAATAAACTTCATCCTCGCTCATACTTGATACCCCAACCATCGACAAATCGGGAGCTTATAAAACTTGACATTGTCGCGTACTTATACGCGCACATGTGTAGGTAGGTATACCGCTGGCAAAGAAAAACAGTGGCAAAATTCCAGAGCGAAAACGGACGTTACTGTTCTTGTTCACTTGGCAAGCACCGTGATCGTTGCCAGAGACAATAGCTCGCCTTTCTTAACTGATGTATTTAACTACTGGTTGCTAGCCTTTTTTACCGTCCACCGTTACGGAACACAGTGCTAGATTACCGCAACAAATGGAAATATATTTACTTGGTTGCGCTGTAGGTAATTATTTTCCAGACATTTAGTCTGTTTGAAACTCAATCTTGTATCTTGGATACTGAAAATTGATGGAAATAAGATACTTGCGTAGAAATTCGCGAATTACCAGCCAAATAATTTTATGCCAAGTAACTCGATTGTCCTTAGATTCCAAGGTGATCGTTAGGCTAATCAAAACAATGATCACACTCTGTGATTAATGAATAAAATATGTTCAACTTTAGTGAACAATTTTTCATCCATATCGACTGTTTTCAAAATACAAGAGGCGTAGATGCATCGTGGTTTGACGGTGCAATCGATAAATTTAAACACGTTTTATTGTATTTTACTTTGTTCTGTCAAAGAGACAATCTGTTTGACTGATTTGGAGAATTCCGGTGAAAA
This sequence comes from Neodiprion virginianus, assembly GCF_021901495.1. Classification (NCBI taxonomy): domain Eukaryota; kingdom Metazoa; phylum Arthropoda; class Insecta; order Hymenoptera; family Diprionidae; genus Neodiprion; species Neodiprion virginianus. The sequence goes on along the minus strand of NC_060879.1, from coordinate 30,054,021 downwards.
TAATTCCATTACTTCTGACGTATAAGTATTTTCCCCGTTTGTCGAACTCAACCATACTGTTACCACTAAAGGCAAAAGTGCGGTCGTTTCCCGAGCAATCGGCGTTGTAAAAGTTGAAGTAACTTGTATTCTCCCCTGTTGAATAGAAAATAAAGTAGGTAAAACAAACCAACGTGTACGCGGAGCAGCCCCACGCATCCCGCAGGAACGCATCGGTGTGCTAGGGGAAGCTCTATGGTGTCCCTGTAGGCCCGGTCACAGGGCGTTCAACAAGTGTATCCGCTGTTAGCGGCGCGGCTGCAGCGAAGGGACCCACTGGGAGTGAAAAAAAGTAAAGAAGACGTTATTGGGAAAATTGGGAAGCAATAGGGTGGAAACAGCGAAGGACGCCGCAAGAGGGGTAACAAACAGACCATAACTAACGAGCGCGAGGCGCGTACATACTTGAGCACAACTGCTGCATTATGGTGTCTGCAGTGTGCCGGTGCACTCCGGGTGGATGAAGGCTTCTATTCCATGTAAAGTTAACATCGTGCCTCGTTTCAATTGATTCCCATAATACCTACGAGGCTTAAGCTTGACGAGAAAAAGTAAGCTCGCGATAATAACTAGTTTCGTATCGTACTATTCAAGTGGCCTGATAACTCTCGGACGGAAAAGGATTATAGGAATATATTTTTCTAATCGACACGTGTTGAGTTGTACGCTGCGCAGATATAAATGGTGCCAACGTAACACCGTTCAATTGGCTCAATTGAACGCTCAGCTTTTTTATTTCATCCTTTTACAGTTTTTTTCTCTCTCTCTCCCTCTTCTTACACCGACTTCTTTTCCAAACACGGGTTTGTTTAATTGAACCATCCTTTTTCTCTTATAAAACACTTACTATTTGTTTTGATACGGGTGGGAACGTAAGTCCAACTGATAAATGTGCATGTATATTGTATATACAAGCCGTACGTCGAACTCTTGCTTCACATACACGTTCGTTGATTTGACTTTATACGCAAATTATCAAAATCGATTTTCAGTAAATCGTTGACCAGCCACGCGAAATGAATGATTTTCGAATTTTGACTACTCGATTGAAGCTGTTGACAAAAGATGAATAAGCATACGTGCAAAATGAGTAGGTAGACAATGTGGGCATATAAAAAATAAAGTACGTCATATGCGAGATGATACAATTCATGGAACTGCAATATACAGGGTTCAGTCACAATTCGGAGTAAATTACGGGATATCCACTGGAAATGTAGTATGAGATCGAAGAAGTCGAGTACGATGTGAATTTGACGATAAACCAGTCGACAACTTGATCAGCCATACAAGTTTGGACGGATTTTACGATCTTTTTCGTGCCGGAACGAGTTTCGTGCACCCTGTGAATGCAGAGACGGTGAAACCGGCCTAGCGCAAAGTCCTCGCGGAGCCCACATGATCCCGTGGTCATAAAAATTATCCCCAATCACGGGAGGAGAGCCCTCGGGTCCGTCAAAGAGCCCGTATGGGCTGGCGCAAGGGCATGAAAGCCGTTCGGATTATGTATAGGCGGAGAGGAGAGTCACGGGCGAGAATTGAACGCGCTTAAGTGGATATCGGGTGTGCGTTTGGCAGCCGCAAGAGTGGCCAGTACGACATTGTCCACGGGACTGAAACGACTATGCGGAAGGTGTAATACGCGAGGCTCGGAGGCTCCGCACCCTCTTGGCAATAATCATCGGGCCTCTCCTTTAATTCGACCCAGAACCCTTTCAGTTAAATAGCCTCCTTTCGGTTCCTCTATTTTTCGAGGGATCCGAACGCCGCCAGCACCGCGATTGTCAACCCCTTAATATTGGCTTCGTTTTAAAAGGGTGGTTTTCCCCGGACCTCATCCAAAAGTTATCACGCAATCTACCGATCTCCCCAACGTGATCGAACCACGTCGCTTTGTTGGGGCACCAGAATTTCCGACGCTTCTCGTCATCTTGGCAGGGAAGGATAACAGTAATTGCCGCAATTTTCATCAGACATCTTCATTCATTCAGAGATTCCGACTCTCGCGAGTTTTTATCAATCATTACAACTCTACCGCAGCTTCAGTTATACGCGGCCGGCTTGTTTTTGCGAAAAATTTCATGCCCGCGATTCCGGCGTCGATAACCGACGGATATTTCTCACGACTCGGTTAACCGTGCCTTCGCTGAAGCCCGCAGGTACACCCGGGTGTAGGTGTATGGGTATGACGCGTGCATATATCGCGCTGAAAATTTTCGTTTAAATTACCCCATCTCCGGGTACTTTATCCTTTCGCTCTTGGAGCCGGTGACGATATACCTACACAGTTCGACGCTGAAGGGCCTGCTAGAATACGGGTTGTTTGAACGACAGTATTATACAAAGGGGAGTGCCGATTTCTATTTAGACGAGAGAAGTGTCGACCGAAAGGACGATGAGATAGGAAAGGAAATAACGAGTAAGAATTTCTTTGAGAAGACACAACGAGAAATGGCGCAGATATACAATTTGTTTTTATAGTTCGAGGCGTAATTGGCGCAGGTAAATGGACGCTAGACTTCCAAGCCACTCCCCTGAAATACTCGAGGACGTGTAATAAGACCTGCATTCAATTAGACACTACCGGAGCAACGATCATCCTTGCTCCCTAGCTGCAGCAGTAATTTCATGGAATACAAATTTCGTAATTTTTCATTTCGGTAGCATCAGCTGCGCCGCGCAAAGTTCCACCCGTGAAAAATTTACCTCGGTTAAATCGTCGCGGTTTGAAGAATTCTCGAGTGATCCAATGTCGAAGAGTCGGCAACTGCACAGACGCTAGATTGGAAAAGACTTTCCTTTGGCGAGAGGAACTCGCGTTTCGGAATGGGGCTAATGCGGGCAGATTTTCTTAGGGAGTACGGGGGGGGGGAGGGGATGGGCTGCTGAGTGGGTTCGAGTTCGAAAGACAGGAGGGGCAGAAGGGGGGATGAAATATATACGAGCAGCCAGAAGCGACGAGAGAAACACAAACAGTAATTACGAATATCTTGGCGTTGGATCGAAAAGACATCGCAAATCTTTAACTGGTTTTCTCCTTGCCCTCCCCATAGCTTCCCTCCGGCTCTCCGATTCCTCCGGCAGCTGGAAAGAACCCTCTTCGACCTTCTTGCCTCGACCCGCGCAGCGTCTTCGCCGTCCTCGTTCTTGTCGTCTGTTTCAACCCTTTGGTGGTACTTTCGGATTAACCCTCTCTTTTCCGCACCTCATTTCGTGTCGAAAACTTATTAGTAATTACGTGGATATCTGCGCGCCGGATCGAAAGAGGAGAATCTCCGTCGTTCCGACCTCCTTCCATTTCCGGATCTCACCGTCCCACCCTCCCTTCCTCGCTCACTCCCTTCCTTTGATTCGCCGTCTCTTGCGCTTCGGTAACTTCTGGTAAATACCGTTGGAACAAGTTATACGATTTTCAACTCTGATTAGATCCTCCATTAGTGCGAAAAATCGTATATTCTATTGAAGCGTCGGTATCCAACGATAGCGAGACGAGTCCACGTATCTGTAGACGACGTAGGGGTTGATTGCTGCTCAATAATCGGGAGGATGTTGACGGGTCGTTTTCCTCTGTAGTCGGCATAAACGATAGCAGATATATTCATCGATGCGATCTTAGGACGGCGAAGATCGAGCGACCGAAGATCCCCTCGAGCGGATGGCAACCCGGTGAAACCAGAATTAATGGCACCTATGAAATCAGATGAGAAGATCAATCAATATTTTACGAGCACTAACGGTCAAGCTCAAGGTCATTCGGTATATAACAATTTACTGCTTCAGGGTGAGTGTAAAAATTCTACAGAGATATAAAAATTGATGGCACGATAATGACATCAATAAAAGTGAAATTTGTTATTCTTCTTAGATCGTATACAGCATTCGACGATAAAAATGCACTCGAGATCTGTATGGAACACTTTGTTTTTTCCATTAGCCGAATGACGTATCGGTCTGCGAGCAAAGCGTGCAGGTAGAGGAAACGAAGCAATGCATTCTGCGGAAAAGGCATTTAGCGAGGTCGCCACCAGGTACTGGCGTAAGCCACCCCTTTCTTGTAATTCAGAGAAATAAACGCGGAGCGTTAGGCCAAAAGCAATAAAATAAATCAAGTAGCGAAGTCGGAAAGGAAAACATTACGGTTTCGAGGATTGGGATCGCAAATTAGAGCTTCGTTTCGCTTCTCAAGCCCGACTATATCATGTGTAGGTATAAGTATAGAAATACAAGTTGCGCACGCGTTCGCGCGCACCCGCGCACCAATGTTACACACATTTTAGCCGTCTAACAATTAGCGTTTGATTCTAATTTAGTGAGCCCAGCGCCGTGAATAGTTTTGAAAAAGAGCGGAAACCGGGGGGCGCGGCACATGCGGCACCGTATTCTAAATTCAAATAAGACGCGCCAGCAGGTATAAGGTGCCGCTTCCCTACAGTCTTATATCATAAACTTAATATTTACAATAGTCTTACCGGCGCGGCGTCGCGGCGGAGTTTTCGGGCACTGGTTGTGGGGCGAACATGATAATTGTAATGAACGCCCCGAGTCTCCGCGTGCCCATCTGCGCCCCCGTCCACCCTCTCATTTCCTACCCTCAAAACCCAACCGCTCGCGGAATAGTCGCCTAAGTACCGAACTTGTACCGAGATTGATTTAGGTGCTGAATGCTAAATGCAACGAGAAAGGGACTCACGCCGTGAAATTTAACGCATCGAACTGTATGAGCCGCGCATTCAACGCTCTCGGGAAACAACGGGCATAGTTTCCGCGGTGGTGGTGAACTACAAATCCATCTTTGCTCACACGACAGAGTCGGTGCTGCTTCTGCGAGCGCGCCTCTTTGCGTATTATTATACGTACGCCGTACCCGCAGCGCACCAAAAGCCAACCAAGTATAACGAATAACCCTACGACACTCTAAAGTACCCGAATCGTCAAGTAAGTGTGCGAAAAACTACAGGTTTTCAGATTGCTGCTTACGAAGTGTAGTCATGTCATCCGATCTCTCTAACTACATTCAAGATCCTTCTATCTTTAATGTTTACGAAAATTGGCTTCTCTGGTAGACACGGAAAAATCTTCTCCCCTGCCAACTTACACAAGTAAGGACATTGAGAAAAAAAGTGATTGATTTTCGCAAGTTTGGAAATCCTGTCGACGGAACAGATAAACTTCCGCTGCACAATTGACCGCACAAGTACGCTACACTACCAGAACAATGCATAGTCTGTAAAAAAATCTGCTGACGATCCATCTCTTTAAAGTTGCTCAGATTCCGTGTGTCCACCATGAGCGATGCGCTTGCAACGAAAGATACAAGTTTTTCGCGAATTACTACATTCACCCGGCATCTCGCCCGCAGCTGTAATTTAAGCAAGTCTCTGATGCGCATCGTGACTTAATAAGTTAATAAATTCGTCCCAAGTAGCTCATGTGCGCTCTCAAGTCACGTGAGTAGCTTCTTTCGCTATCATACGTGCGGTAGCATTACGTATGTATGCAGGTGAATACATACCTACGGTTTCGTTACCGTCGCGTCGCCGTTGCGCCAGCATCCGTCTGCTCGCTCGTGCCCGTTCCACCGTCAACGCACACCGTGTTCAAGTGCGACGCGGCGCGGCGGCGGAGAGATACGTCATAAAATAGCGACTAGTCGTAGACGTGGAATGTTTAATTCATGCCCGGATTCACTACGAACGAGTATAGCGATATGATACTGGGCCCCGGCACGCGTTTTATATTAAATTAATTATCCGGTAGCTCCGCCGCCGCGCCGTGGTCTGAAGTGGGCCTGAAAGAGGTGAATTTTCGCAAGAAGCGAGCCATCGCACTCGCAACTGCAGAGGCGTAATTCTCTTCAGCAGCTAATCTCTCGCGTCGGAAGAATGATTCGGGATTCAAATGAAGTATCCGCACGGCGATGTGACGAGGTAGAGAAGGACGGTGACTGCGCGGATGAAAATGAAGAAAGCGAAGGTGGAATGAATCCGTAGGTGATCTCCGGGAGCAAGGATATTGCTCCCCTAAGGAATGCGCGATGGCCGAGTCTTCCCCACTCGTCTCGTCTCTCGGCGGCGTGGCGAGTCAAGTCAAGTCAAGGCAAGACGACGGAGTCGGTGACTCCTCGAAGTCCCCCCCGAAGAGGAGTGCTCCGTACGCGACACTCTCGTCTTCGCCAGATAGATGCCACCAGGTGCCACGGCTCTCCGAGTCTTGTAATCGTTCGGAAATTAACCTCGCCTGGGCGGTTTCTTTGCAAGGATTTACGACTGGCTCCATATAAGGGCAATACCGACTCGAGTCGGACGTATTTCAATCATTTCGAAACTCCGCCGGCTTATGGTGTCGCGGTGCCCGCGTCATTAGTCGGTTCTCACAACCTCACACTCGATGTGCGCCAGATAAGATCAACGAAAGGACAAAAATAAAATTAAAAAATAAAAATAAATATGAAAATAAAAATTTCCGCCGCTGTTTAACGAGCCTGGCCCCCCCCCCGGTCTACCTCCGCACCTGCAACTGTATAGCCTTGTTCTTGCCGCTTCACACCGGCATTATTCTCGCAACGTTAACATGTAACGCGGACTGATCCGTGTGTCGGTAGACTCCTAGGCATCAGACCGCCACGCGTACATCATTCTACACTTGTTTCGGTACATTACACACTTTATTCATGATTTCTGATTATTTGCAACGCAAGCTTGTACAGCCGATCATTGCGCACTGTACGCACCTATTAACGGCTGAGCAATAATTTATTTAAGCTGCGATAAATTCGCCTGACCGCCATATTGTTACTTTCCAAGTAGTTTAGGCTGTAGGTCTGTTCAATTTCCCCAAACACGTGTAACAGTACGTCCCTGAATAGTCGGAACCCGCAGAGGCTAAGCCATTATTTTTCCTCACAATCTATGAAATCTACCGGGATCAAGGATACGTGGACGAACGAGCTTCATCGCCTATCAGATCGCTGTTTGGAAATGAGATTCGTGAATTCGGTGATTCGTTGTCTCGTTATACGTTTAATTCAGGGTTCGTTCGTACGATCGTTACGAGAGCGGTTTGTGTTTGGATTATAATATGGCGAACGACCCAAGAGATCAAATTCAATTTATTATTGAGATAAAAATCAACCGCGTATGAAAATCGCTGCTAGTAGAAGTTCGCCGATATAGATTTCATTAGCATCTTCTCACCGTTTGCGTGGCGAAGAGAAGCTGCAAACAGAAGCAAACTGACCGACTGCTTGCCACTGAGCGATCATTGTGATTAATTAATTTTACGCCGCCGAGACATTTAGTTTCCGTTCATTTGAGCTCGTTAATACCACACTACATGACCAGCCAGTCGCAGCCCACTCGTTCACGCTCTGCATGTAAATTTATTTGTTATTTTGACACGAGAAATGGTCTCGATGCAGTCGACCAGTTCAACCCGTTCATTGTGTTTCATGAATGCACCCACAATTGCTATTTCCTATCCCTCTATGATACGTATGTATACGTATATAGCTACCATTCGAATAACCGTACAGCAGCCTAGCACACCGCGGAAATGCAAACCCGTGGTTATTTTTCAACGTTGACACATTCGCGTCGCAATTTTTCACTGTTAAATCAACGCCTCCCTCGCCTCTCTTTCCATCCCACCTGCCGTCCTGCCAATGGGGTTAAAATGACACCGAGTATCTCTTCAACTCTTCACTGATCATATTTAAAACCATCTCTTAGACCCTCGGAAATACTCTCTCTCCCCGAACTTATTACCGTCAATCCAACGCACGGCAGACGTTCGACGAATCGGTGAGCGTAACATCGATAGGCGGTGATTTGATGACAAATTGAATGAAAATCAATCAGTCAATTTCCCTGCGTACATAAAATTTTATTCAAATATTCTCCTTAAAAATTGCAACCTTCCCTTTGCTCGTCACGTTTATCCGCCTGCGTGCGTCCGCTCTAAGTAAATAGGCGATGTCATTCGAACTTTCGGTGATGAAACAGTGTCCCCCGCACTTGATTCTTTTGGAGCATTGCACTTCGGATAGAACGTCTTTTCATTGAAACTGCTTGTGTATTGGTAGATGGAATAAAAAGAAACTCCTACAATATGAATCCTTTACCGGTTTGTCATTGTCATACAAATAGCGAATCTTAATTTTAATAAAAAAAACTGTCAACTTCTGTCAGCGTTCAAGTGCCCGCGGCTCGTATAAAATCATCGCTGTTTTGTTTGAGTCACAGTCGAATGACAAGGATAGTCTCCGCGATCAAATTTTCAACGCGCGTCGTTTATTAACCAATCAATTAAGGCGGTACGTGCTCGTCACAAATAAAAGAACGGACGTACCCAGTTGTACAAGAGAAAGGATGACGCGCCGTAATTGACGACCGAAAAACGATAAGTTCCTTGGCTTACGTAACGCTGCGATATATTTGACACTTAAACCGAGGCAACGTGTACGTATAACGACACCCCGATACCCATCCGAATAATTATTGAGTAATTAAATATCGCGGATACACGCGGTGTGAAGCCAAACCTGATTCTCTCGCGAAGAGCATAACGATTCACTACCACGTAACTCGAATCTTACCATTACATGCTGTAACTCGATAAAGACAACGCGGTTGAACTACTCAGCTCTGTGCAGTCAGCGCCAATGATCAAAAGCGCAGTGTGGCTTGCAGGATACGCGATGACACGACGATAAATTACATTTTAATTTTTGAGGCACAATTCCAGGTGCCTAATGAAACGAGAAGACCCGGGACGCGTTACCTGCGCGGTCTTTACGGTGTCGTGGGAAGCCATTCGCGGGTCACCAGGAGTTTGTCGACTTTTTCCGGAGCCCGGACCGCTGTACCCGGGCATAGGTGGAGAAGGGCGTATTATAGAGCGTCCGCAGCGCTTACAGTGTGAGCTCATAAAAGTTTCGTATGATAATTGTAAAGATTAGAGAACGACTCGGTGAGCTAGTTAAAAGTAATGGTGTGTTGAATGCTCGGAGATCTGAATATCTTACCTTCCAAATTGTACTCGGTTCTTTGGAAGAATGTTGAAATTCCTGCCGGTTCGACTGTCCGGGGCAGCCTGGTTCCTATGAACCGTTGAAAGACGAGTCAAAATTGAAACGAACGCGAACGAATCATCTCGACAGATAATCTTCGTCCTAACACTTTCGAACGTCTACCAAGTGACGGTAATAGTTTTGTTGCTTCTTTTTTCTGACTATATCAGCTCTGCTCCTCTTGTTTCTTTCTCCTCTTCACACAGCGCCGCTGAGTCGGTTTAATTAGACTAAATAACAAAAACGAAATCCATAATTACTCAAGTACGTATCTGCGGGAACTGGAAATAAGTTCTGTTATCACTTGTCGCTCCGAGTCGTTTAATTATATAGCATCGCACGGTCAAGTGATCCACGTTTTTTCGCCTTTTCTTTCATCTTTGGCCCGTGTTAAGCACCGTACGTAACGATATAACAATCCCCGATATCGCTGTAACAATCGTTTACAAGCGACCAGCGTTACTTTTCTCGTTTTTTATGCGTATCTTTCTCGTCGGGTTTCCACGCTCATTGATGCCGGTCGAAGAGTGACCGCCTATAATTGGCCAACGTGAAACAAAAAACGGTCGATGGTTAGTGGTTTCGGGGTCGGTTCAATAGGACCCTATAAACTAATAAATACCGGACAATTCCCGGTAAAAGGCCAACGAATATAATAGTTTTCTTCTGTAGATCGGACTGAAATAGATTCCCGACCGTAACGTTCGACAAGGAATCAAGGACCCAAAATCTATACCCTGCGCGTTAGTCATACACCTCAGACGTCTGGCAGGACATTCCGCCTCTACCATTTGCGGTGGTTGCGATCGTCGTCGAACACCTTTCAGAGTGCACGAAAGTGTTTTTTTCTTTGCCGTCGAGTTCCTAAGCCTCGCGGCATGCATTCATACTGTACGGCACGGGTAGACTTGTGCCACGGGCGTGCGGAATCGCAGATACAACCTGGCCTACGGAGATGTGCTTCACTCTTTACGTAACATCACGGCGTGTACAATGCCGGTAGGTAACGTTCGGCGGGCGGGGAGGGGGGAAAGGATATGAAATTAATAGTGATCTAGATTTCTAGATTGCGGGGAATGTGTGCAACTAACTGCTCAAGTCGTGGGAGTTTAAATCGAGCGAAGAGAAACTACATATGAAATGTAATAGGAACGACAAGGAGGAAAGTCCAGGCTGTGCCATCAGTGGGATGCCATTCCTGACCTCGCCGTTCCAAGCTCATCGCATTATTGTTTGGCTTCAATTAAACTTCCATTTTATGTAATCCAGCCATCATTTAGGTATTGCAGTTCTCATAGTTTGTGGTTACGGCGTGGAACTTCCTCATTGGACGGACAGTTAACGTTTCACTCACTCTTACGTGCATGCCCGATGCCTTCGCTCCTGTTGGCTAGAGGGTGGATCCGGAGGCTATTCACGTCCAGGTATCGCCGCTGATGCGAGAGATGAGTCCCGCTGGAAATTCCTAAATTAGGCTATTTTTCAGCTCGCGAGGATCTAGATCAGTAACGGCAAGAGGCAAACGTGCGGCTTTCTAAATAGCAAATGACACGGTTGTCATCGCATTTCTCCGCTACCACATTCATGCCTTTTTCACACAATCATTACCGTACACCGAGGTGTCCAGCGGGGAACGGCGGAATAGTCAACGCAATTACTTTCACTCTACCCCTGAAAATAAACAACGCCGCCGGTGCGTCGAAAGAAATCTTGTCTCTCGACTACAATGCGCGGCGACAACGATTAACAGGACAGTTATGGGAATTTCCGAGAGATTTGAATTAATCCATATGGGTAATTTTCAGCCAAACCTGACAGGACTTTTTATACCTAAGTACGGCTCGTTCTTGCTCACCTTTATAATTAATACCTACTAATGCGAACCCGCATTTCTACACCGGTATAGAAGTGAGAGAAAAAAGCATCAAATTCAGTCCTGTGCGGTCGTACCTCGATACAGAGCCGATTAAAAGAAAGCTGACGAGTGACTGGTAGAGAATGACGGTGCAGGGCGTGGTGCACGATAATGAATATTAATTGTAATTACTGACGCTCGCATCCATACAAACAGAGAAATACACACATTTGCTTAATCAACTAACGGACTGACGCACCGAAAGAAGGCAAGCAAGATATCCTGGTAATTAAACACCCCAGATGTTCGGAATTACTTACGTGGTGGCTGATTCGTATAAGTCCCGTCTGGTCTTGACCGTAGAAAATGACAATGACGGTATTACCGTCGGAGATCGCCCGATTCGTTTCCCAAGCCAATTAAAATATGCCACGAGTTAACGCAATCAATAAAAATGCAGAGATCAGACGGACATTTAAGACGGGGTCGTTTGGCCGCGAAGAGGACTTTGGATCGTAAAGTTCTCCTCTTTATGCGGAATGTGTACATCCAAGGTCTGTCGTTCGATTCGGAACGCGGAGTGAAGTATTATATATTCTCCGCGAATCTAATCGACAACTTCATAAAATGGATCTTGTAAAATAATAAAAATCGACCTGACCATCAGAATTGGACCCACCTCGAGAATATTCGGATCCTTTTTTTTCCCTCAGTTTTATTCATCCCACTGTTCTTCAAAGTGACGGAAACAAACCGACGTAATTCCTTTCGGATGACATAACTTAATGTCTCTACACCCGAAGCTGTCAGCACCACTCAGCGCCTCGCAGCAGCCCAATTAGCCGATCGAATCGTCGATTTTTCCACCCTACCTAAAACCCGACATCGGATACCCGGGTCGTGATTACTCGCAGTTTCTTCTCCCCGACGTCGTTCGCGCCCATCGCTACCTCCTCGCGTTTGAGAGTACCTGGACCCGGTGTTGGTCACTGGATTGGTTATCTAGGCGGTTTTACTACCAACGCCGATACTCACTTTACTGGCGGATCGATTTGGAGATACGCAAGCAATAAGGGTTTAATTGCACAGGATTCCATCTCGCTGCAGTCCGGCTCCTTTCCTCCTTCCCTCTCGCGGAGCGGGAGTCGGCAGTCCTCCGCGGACTATAAAAGCCATCGGACCTATAAAATGCATCCTTGGCCGACGGTCATTCCTGCCATTGTACGTCCCCGCGCATCCTTTCGCCTCGCCGCATCCCCGTCGCGTCTCCCTCGCACAATCGGTTGATATTCACTGCCCGATCCGAGTGGCAGCGTATCTACCACGGCGTTTCAGATCCTATCAAGATTATCGATCAGGTAGGTCAAAGATCCCGCGAATCCTCACGGACCATCGCCAAGACGCCCGTCTCGCGTGGGCGAACTTTTGTAATTCGCTCGTAGATCTGGTACCGGGCTGAAAGTTCGCGCGCAGCTAACCTCTAATGGATTCATTACACAAGATGGTTGACCAGCGACCAGTGCCCGGTCGACTCGGTCGGTTTAGTCAGCACGGCTCATTGCTACATTACTAATTTCCGTCCGCTACTGGTAAGAGTGTAATACCACGTCTCCTCCCCGTGCCTCGCGACGGACACCGACGTGCGTGCGAGCATTTGTCGGACGCATAATGGACCCACCTACAAACCAATCTATTAGGCGCCATCTCTATGACTGCTCACTTACATCGGTCGCACTTCCCCCGTGCCGAGACTCACCCCGCTTCCCTGCCGCTCCCTGACCGTCACCGGAAGCGATGATGCTCGACACCCACGCGCCGGCTTCTCCGCATATCAAGCAGGCGACACTCCTCCGTCCTACGGAGAAGATCCTCCCGGACTTTACTCTGTAATGCTTTGAACCCGGGCGTTTTTGTTTCACGCTTATATGTATGCGGTACCTTGTACCTCGTACCTTTGCGCGGAGCACCTATGACTTCGCTCGGTCATCGCGACGGTGTGATCGACACGTCCGAGTTAATTTTTCCCAGAAATTTGAGCCTCGAGCCAGAAAAATATGCTTAATCAATCCGAGGGCAGAGCATTCGGCGACCCTGGATAGACCTTGAATAGAAACTCGGGCACGTAATGAAGGAATGGCATGAAAAAATTTGGAACGGATTTCAAATGCTGCCAGCCACTCTGATGAAATACCGCTAATCCAAATTTTCATCTTTTTGGCCTCGGTGACGCGACATTCTGGTATCTTGTGCCGCAAAGTGAACTAGATCCGTCTACACGTGGGTATAAACGGGCATTACTCAAATGTATACGGGGACGAGTATGTAATAAGATATCCGCGGACACTCGAAGCCCTCAATTGGTTAATTTAACGCCAGTTAGCAGCTATCCGACCGCTTAGGTCATCCTGTAGTAGCAGTCGTTCGGCCTGAATAATTTATAACTGCCTGTTTACGAGAATTGAGAATAATGAATTTAACGCGAGTGCATATGAGCGGAGTGTGCGCGACGATCCCAAAGCTACGTTGACGCGATGGATAAGCCAACGATGGCGGAGACGAAAGATCGGGGGAAAAGCGTCACCGAATTGAGCATCGGGGAAATAAACTTCTTCCATTCAATATGTTCCTCAACATTTGCAATCCGCACGACAGTTCGGAAGTCATTTTTCAATACTATTGAAATGGAAGCATTTCGCAACTATGTGCACGTATCAGTACCTCAAGATACGCAAGCTAAAGCCAACAAAAATGCGATTATAAATCTTGTTAATCAAATAATAAAGAAAAGAGTTGTAACGTGAACTAGCAGCCTGCAGGGTGAGCACCAATCATACAACCGATTCACCATTAATTGAAGCCAAGCAGCGTTTCTTACTTAAAATGAAACGTACAGACAATTAAAAATCGTTGAACACTATGCAGCACTTCCTTTCTGGAATACCAATCGCAAGGTACAACTTCCCAACTGCATTTCGCAGCGCAACGCTCTCAGCGGCTCATTTCTACAGCTGTCGGTTGATTTCAGATGCCTGAGAGTCTCGTTTCTGCCCACTGATTAAATATCCGATATCATATAATTTTATTCTGATTGGGTATAATATCCTGCGAGCTAAAGCTCGGAATCTTTAGATGAAAGTGGAATCGTTTTTAGGTTCACATACATAAGGCAACACTGTGTGACTTTGTACGTCTATAATATCTAAGTTTCTGCAAAACATGCCTCAAAGGTCCGTCAATCGAAACCTCATTTCAGCATGAATTTGAAATACGGCACGTTGAATGATTCGCTGTTTTGCTTCTTCTTGTATTCTTTTTATCTGTGTTTTTGATAACCGTTCGACGGCGATAATTATTTCAATTAAATTGCGTAGATAGTTAGAGCGAAAGGGAGACTACTGGAAGCAAAACGAACAACGCTGATTTCTTCCATGCTTCTTTGAATCGTGAGATGAAGACGCAAGGGATTTCAGTTGTCGACTCGTGAAACACTTCGATTTATTCAGGAAAGTGACACACGCCATTGCACGTAGTTTCGAAACCTTAACTCAGTTGCGATGCGCATACTACACTGTTCAATGGTTCGTGGAAAAGTGCTCCGAACGATCCTGCAACGCCCGTTACGATTGTCGCAACTCTACGGGGATTTGATTTGTCGCACGCGAAACTGCCAGCGTTTGAACCTCGGTAATGGCTCTTGGCTTCTTCCACGAAAATGCCAGAGATCCTCTTCACCGTCTGAGAGCGTAGCTAAAAGGATACGGATACTTTCACCAGATCTTTTGCCCTTCACGCAATTCGAGTTTTTGTTTCCAACATGCACGAAGTGACAGCTTCTTTGATCGAGTAATCGATGCGAAAGTAAACCAGGCGCTTCTAATCGTAGAGTAATCTGGTTAAAAAAAAATTTTTCGCCACTTGAGCCAACTTCTATGCATAGTCGGTAACGTCACCGTACATTCACATGTCGACGGATTTGGTTACGCTCTTGCTGAGCAGACACGTTACGCTTGTCGATTTCCCCGAATTGACTTCATACGCGTACTAGCACAGCTGTAGGTATAGCCAGAAAGCGGATAATCATCAATTCAAAAATCGAGGCCACTTGATGGGAGCAATTAATAATTGATAGGGACGTTACTTCCGCGCTAGGCACATGCACAATATCGCCATGCCGGACACTCATATCTGATAATCGAGCATCATCCTCGGCTGAGTGAGTACCAACTGACACGCAATTACCTATGCAGCTACTGTGTGTTTGCATACAAATAGTGTATTTCACCCCAGGAAAAACTTCCACAATCATCATAATGACGTCTGCCATGCAATAAGTGTATGAAAGTACTGTATAAAAATTTCGTTTGTTATAATTGCTAGAAAATTTGAATTAAATTCGTATCGTTACAACAATTGTTTGGACATGGTCGAAATGGCAAGAAACTGAGATAAACGTAACTATTTCGTGCGTCTAAAGTTTACAGTACTAAAATTTTTAAGTAATTGTAATGCATAATCAGTTTTTTGGTTTACCATATTATCTTAATTAAATAAAGCCTTGATACCAATTTATTGCTGCACCAAGGCGAAATTGTAGAAAATATAGTAAGCAGTAACTCTCGTTAAAAGAATGGTGTAACAGATACTTCATTTTTTGATTACACTTAAAAAACTAATTTTTATTTTGTACCCAGGACTATACTTTTCGATTACGTGAAAAAATAAAAATACTTAGCGACTGTGCAATAACCGCAACTTGAGATTTCTCTCGGTGAAATATCGCGCTTTAATTCGCGCCCCCAAACTCCTGATTTTCAGGTAAACATGAGCGACAATGAGTTTCGAGCATCTCTGGTTCACCTGGACGACTGGATAAGACGACTGGTGAACAATTAGTAACGGCGGTTGTGCGTGACAGTGCGTCGGCTAGTCGGGACGAGGATAAAGATGAGGAGGAGGAGGAGGAGGAGGAGGTGGAGGAGCAGGCTCGTTAGCGGTATAAAGTACACGGCAAAGAAGTGGCAAAGCCCAGGGGCAGAAATAAGCAATTTCCCTTTGTTTGCCCGGGTTCACACTATCCGAGTGACAACCGCCTCAAATCCTGGCGACACTAATCTACGCGTTTCGAGCCACTGGAACTGCTAAACTAATTCACGCGTTTCGCTAGCTGCTTCATACTGCTTGAAAAATCATTCGACTTTTACGACAGCCGTGTTGGCATACCGGATCCCGAGTCGTCCGCTTATCTCCGCCTTTATGACCGTCTCGAACTGATACCTAGACAGGATTTTTGTTCAGGCTGCACCGCAGCGAGGCCAGGTCACCCGACCAGGGACGACTCGTGAATTTCTACGACCTGTCAGGTATTTATTACTCGTTACTCGCTCTCCCAAATTCGACGTTTGTCCTTCTGTGCAGACTTTGCAACAGGGCATACATGTAGCGGGTTTCTCCTTATCGCGTTAAACCGAGAGCTGAAAATGCGTCGTGCTCAAGAGTGATCGGAGTGGATCTTTCCACCTATAATTAGAGACGCCAGGACCTACGAGGCGTGGATAGAACTAGTACTCTTGGCTAGACAATTATTTCACCAGTACGTGCCTTGCCTATGCGGAAAATGTCTGTTACAGCTCGTGCGAAGCGACACAGAAAACAATCAAACGGTGTGCTCAGGTAGTCTGTGACGCTGTTATTTTTTCTTTCTTTTTTTCTCTATCTCAATTTTTTCCTCTCTCATTCTGATAATCCGTACGTGCCCGGAATGAAAGGTCGTGTAAAACAGACTTACCGATCGCCCGTAGGTTATGACGTTACGAATCTTATTCGCCCCTACCTCGTCTCGCCTCTTTTTCAAAGCCAGTGGCTTTCCGGCTTCCATAAACTACTCGTAGTTACATAGTCGTTTTGAACTGTGGGAAATGTCTCTTGACTTGTGTCTGGGAACAAACGCCTTAGCGAGCGTTTTTACTCCACTTCCTTATTTGATATCTCTTCTTAATCGAGTGCACGATCATTAGCCATTCACCGCGCGTCTCGCCGACATGTTACTTTGGTGTGCCTCGCCTCCTACCGTCATTATTTCACCTAAAAATAAATTACTGTTCTTTCTACGATTCGCATGAGCGATACACCCATGTACAAGCGACGATTTGCGACTTGACATCAAACCGCTTTCCGGTTCACCGCTCAACGTTCAGGCACCCTTTCTCATCGGCAGTTCTTCCACTCAGAACTCCCATGCTGCGGTAACTGAAATTCTAAAACCCGGAATTAGAAGAAATTAACATCCACTAATTGCCTCCACATCGAATGATCGCCGGGAAAGTCTTAGGCGTTAATCCGATTTTTAACGCGCAAGAACTACAAGCGCACGTAAAAAATTAGTTCCACATGCAATCCAAAATCCCCCCCCTTAGTGCTCACCTAGGCTCTACACTAATATTGTCAGAGTGTTTAATCTCGAACGAGAATAAGTAGACCGCGTCCCAGGCGTAAGAGAAGGAGTTAAGCCCGACGGTGAGATCCACGCTATTGTTAAGAGGTAAACGACGGATTAAAATAATCGATAAGGAGCAGCAAGGCGGGAGATTTTCAATTGCCCGAACACCTCGTGCGTGAGATACTTAGATACTCGACGCGTGTGCCCGCACGCATATCGTAAGTAATCGTTTCGGCGGCATTAATGAAAACCAGATCAAGAAACCGACGAGCTTTTCTATTTTCGTCAACCGCCAAGGCCTCGTAACATACCTCAGCTCGGTCTATTAGTCGGAAATCCTGTGTAATTATCCGACGACGAGCTGGTTAAAAGATTTCCGAAACATCTTGTCTGCTCTGGATGCACCACGAGCTCGGCCTCGCTGCTCCGTGTATTATAATTCCGAAGAAAACGAAGGCCCGAGGGGCGTTAATCACTCGGGAGAGTTCGCAGCTCCTCTCGAGGAGAATGGGGATGCAGCAGGGTGCGGCAGGGTGTCGCGGGTGTCGCGGGTTTCCCCTGCACTCGGGTTCGCGCCTTGAGCTGCATTACTCGTGAGCTGACCGCATACCATATCTAATAGTAAAATAGCTGAAATAATTCACCGCGAGTTATGTGAATACCTTATCGTTTTGACGGTTTGAATTGCCGCCACCGCAGCCCCCTACTTCACCCCACCCCCTCGCTTATTCTTAGAATGACGTATTTCTTCGTTTGATTCCGAAGATTGCACGCGTCGCCGCTGACAGGATCGGGTTACCGGCTCGCTACGTGCTTCGGGGTTCCCTCCGCATCACCCTGCATTAAATCTTCCCCTCTTCGCTATCTAGCCAGAGTGGTAAAGTCACCACCATAATTCAGATTTTCTTTACTTTTTTTTAGTCTGTCTCTGTTTAGTTTGTTTCTGCTCGGGTTTTTTTTTTTTTGTTTCTCGGTGAAGATTTTTTTGCCACAAAAACTGGAAGATGTGTGTACCTATAACTTACTACGAAAAATCAGAAATTCCAAATAAATTGACACACCAATGATCACTGTAATTTGTAAAATTGGCAAAAATTTGTATCACTCTACTTGAAACGTAATTTCATTCGAAGAGAAGGAATTTATTTGAAGAAATTCACGGATGGAATATTACAGATACCTTGCTTTTACTCAGAACTGTCAGCTTCTTGCCAATTTTACAACGATACCAGAAATAAGTATGGATAAATAAAATAAAAACCGATCGTTATTGGTGACCAGATATTGAATTTAGAGGCAGGTTTCTCTTGCCGTAAGTGTGACGGGTAGCAGCCATAAAATCGTCTGAAAGCGATTTATGAACGTTTCGTTGATTTTTTATCGGTTTATATCCCCGTACATACTCACGGCCGCGAGGCTGAAATCTTGTCAAGTTATTTTTACATCTTCCCCAGACGATTTAGATACTCGACTCATGTCTGAATCTTGGGGACGCATCGCATTTGAACACAAAATTCTTTGTTTAATCTATCTCGAGCGATAATCAGCGCACTTGTGTCGACGCGTCGAGTCGGCTCGAGTCGGTCCCGTTTATGACAACTACTGTAAATCATTCAAGGCCCGTTGGTGGTGGTGGAAAGTCACAAGAACGTGCGGCATCGTCGTCGGATTTGGTACGCCTGTTCCGCTGATGACTTGGATTCTTCCGCGATGTCCGCCCGCAGATAACGAATGCCGACTTAACTTTTATACACGCTTAGGCGCGTCCCGACGTTCATCGTCGTCGTCGCGTCGGTGTTACCCACTCACAGCTTTCGCGTAATTACAACGTCGGCTCGAACAATGAGAACTATAACTTTTATTCCGCTTATCCGGTACGCTGATCTAACTCTCGAACGTCTTTTTCTATTTTCAAAAACTAATCTACTCTACAAGCGCTCACAGCGCGATTCTTTCCCTACAGGAAGTAATCTAACTGATTGCCGTTGCAAACCATCTCTTCCGCAGGCTCCTCGCCTCACGTCTTTAGCTGCACACTCCCTCGTCCTCGGCGTACGTCGTGGCTTTTCCTCCCGACTTATACGCAATCCCTTTTCGTACTAATCAAGATACTCGAGGTATCTGTATACGTTCCTTTCCTCGCCAGTATCTTGCAATTTGTAATTTTCTGAAGTTCAATGCTTCTGCAATATTCCTCGAGTAAGGTACATTAAATAAAGGAAATATAGAAATAAGAAGCCCCTGTTCGATGACATTCCAATTTACTCGCCATTGAAATATTGCATCGTTTGTTCAGTTTTCAATCGACAATTACCAATTATCGATGAGAATCATGCTTCGAGTGACTTGAACGTTGTCGAAGTAATAAACGAGCATTATTCACTCACTGGCTAATAGGACAGATCATGCAGCAGCAGGTACAATAGAATCGATAGTTTCAAAACTAAACAATATTGATGTCTTCCAACACGAAAAATGCAAAACATCGTCCCCTGAAAAATCGACATCCGGTACTCATACGGAAGAACTCATAGAATCGTACGATTCCTGTGTGATGGTCGAAAAAAAGAAGAAAATGAAAAAGGCCTGTTGAGAAGCAAATTGAACTGTAAGAGCCGAATACTCGGACAGCAATCGCAAGGTCACTTCGAGGTTCGCCGTGAGCCTTGTAACCGTCAACACACAAGGTAGCGGAAGTTGTGGAGGGGTAAAACGGCAGCCCTGGGAGCGTAACTCGGAAGAGACGATAAGGAGCGAAGTGGAAGTGAAAGAAAGGCTAGAAATTAAAGTACGTTCATCGCGGCTGCCCCTCCCAGCCTCTCGAAAGGAGAGCGCCAGCTCGAGACGGAGCTCTAATCGTAATCATCGCCGAGCGTTAGCGTTCCCGTTAACTTGACTGAGGTGTTTAACCTTGTTAACCAGCGCCTCGCACTCCGGGTAGTCTCTCGCGGGTCACGCATGCGTTGTAATCTTCAACATACAAGACAATCGGAGAGCGGCGGCGGGTGTTCTTTGGTCCTGGACGCCGACGACGACACAAGGAAGAGTCACACCTGACGGATGAAACGGCGGATCTCTGGGCCCGTGCCCACGGGATAATCGCTCCGAGATGCGCCCGTTACGTCGCGTCGTCTGGCGGATATGGGACGGATCGGAGAAGCGGAGAAGCTGCTTTCGCGATTTTATCAATAACCGCGATTGAATCCGGCCTGTTGTATACCCAAGCGGGGCCCCGCGCGTCGATACACGCGTGTACACGCAGGCACGGCACCCATACAAAGGGTGTGTTATCGTATTACGGAAGTCTCCGCGCAGTTTGAAACCCCTTCCTTAATTTAAATTATATTACGGCCGATCTCTATTCCCTCTTTCCTATGAATATTCAAGCTTGTAGCAGCCCACCGTCGCCCGCCACCCCGTCCACCCCCCAGAATCCACCTTCTATCGGGTATCCAAAGAATTAAATTAATATCTCGCCCTGGCAAAACAGCACCCTGCCGCCGAGCAGACAACGGATAAGTTTGCGGACTCCGACGAGGCAGGCAAAACCTCGTCTTAAGGCGCCATTAGCGTTATTTTAATTATTGTACCCAGGAAATATAACGATTATCCATGGGACGGGAGGAAACTGCCGCTGCAGGGAATGCGGGTAAAACAGGCCCTGCGCTTGTTACGTCCCGATAGCGATTGTTTCCCCCACCCTCGGCCCCCCGACGCCATCGTCCCAATCTGCTAGTTCCACTGCGACACTATTCGTTGCTGCATGCGACCCAACTATGTGCTCCTCTTATACGCCTGTGCCGAGCAAAGTCTCGCGTCTGTGAATGTGGACGTGGACGTGAACGTGCGGTGCTCGTGCCGCCTCTGTATGTGTATAGATTCAGCTATCCTATTGGTAAATATAGGCGAGCGGTAATACGCCGGCATTGGTACAGACAGTATTGAAAATACTTTTGAGCCTTCCGTAGTTTCCTTGAATTATTTTACCGAATTCAGGCGTCAAATTTTTTGTTAGATCTCTACCTTCGACGTATCGAGTCGGTACCGCGCAGAGCTTTTGGAAAAAGAAACCGTGTCGTTCGATTTAACCGTGAACTGAATTTATGCGACGAATATCGTCAAGTCCGCAAAACTCGTCTTCGTTTCCAAGGCTGCTGTGCAAGCGCGGCTTACGATTAGGAAAAGGTTTATGAAGGCGGGACACGATCCGGGATAGCGCACTGTGTAAAATGAAGGGAAGCTTGATTCATCTCGAAATGTTTGTACCGACTATCCTATCCTATTCGCGTGTACATAGTCAACGGGAGTAGATGGGTACATAGAGTATCTATATGTATACATCGTGTATCTATTTGCAGACACAGATAAACACAGATGGAACCCACACCGACTTTGGCGACACAGAGCGAGTGTTCTTATAGTGGAACTTATTGATCCAACAAAACTCATTTCAAGATACAGTGCGAAGTCTCCAAGATACTGCTCCTACTTCGCTCTCACCCCCCCCCCCACCCTCCCGCCGCCCTCCCCCTCCCCCTCTGACTCTCTCTCACTCTCTTTCACCCCCTCGTCCCGCCCTCGCTCTCCCTCGCTCCTCCGCCCTGCACCTCCTCCAGTCCCGCTGTAATTCTGGTATCGTATCCAGAAGCATCCATGTCTGGGGGGGTGTGGGTGCCCGATACACTCGCGAACACACCTTCCCTCCCGCCGACGTGTCGCGAAATTACGGAGGTAAATACCTTCGTAAATCTATAGATACAGACAACATCCACCACCGTCGTCTACAT
This sequence comes from Neodiprion virginianus, assembly GCF_021901495.1. Classification (NCBI taxonomy): domain Eukaryota; kingdom Metazoa; phylum Arthropoda; class Insecta; order Hymenoptera; family Diprionidae; genus Neodiprion; species Neodiprion virginianus. Next base: position 30,031,837 of record NC_060879.1, on the reverse strand, counting down.
TTTCCTACCGACATTCCCGGGATCTTCTTGCCGTTTTGCCTATACCTTACTCCTATGCGAGCAACGTACGACAACGTTCAGCTAGGAGAACAACCGGAAAGGAGTCGCAGCCCAGCGAAACGAGCAAAGCTTCGAAGATCGACCGCGATTTTCCCACATGGGCCTGCAGTCGCAGGGCGGGCGAATGCCAGTCTACCTACTAGCTGGAAGGACACTGCGCACGGCATCTTCGCGAAATGATAAATTCGAAACGAGATGAAGACAAAAATAAGCGAGAGGAAGAAATTGATGCGTGGAATGCAGGCGAGAAGTGGGCGTCACGACTGAAGCGCGTTAATTAAAAGACTTCGTCTAATTATTATGCATGAGGTAGCTACATATCTGGCGGGTGCAGGTTGCATGTACCTGCGTCGGAACACCTGACGGAAAGACGAGGGAAGGTCTGGGGAGGAACGGAGCGCCGAGGAAGATGGGGAAATATTCAAGAGATGCAACGTCTGACAAATTGAACGGACGTAGGTAGCGCGGAAGGATGGAAGACGTAGAGATGGTCGCGTTGAGAAGAATATCCACTCGGTGAAAAAAATTTGACAAATATGACCAAACGTGCCAGATTTGAACGGAATCCGTCACACGCGTATGCGCACTGCACAAGGACGCAGATCTGGTAAATTATGTCAAAATACAAAAACCCCGACTCCTCGACCTCCCGGTCTGCAGTAATTTCGATTCAGAGATAGCCGGGTGGAGCAGGATGCCGGCTCGTTTGCTCCCGAAGCAATTTCGGTAGAGCCACCCCCGAAACAAACGAAAGTGCGTAAAACTGTAAAGTGTCTGCGGTCTGTTTCGCGGTAAGAACGTTTCGCGGTGGAAGCCTATGCCGCTACCTAGACTCTCGGCCCTCTCCCTTCAGGGAGGGTCGGATGCCGTGGAGTGGCGCGGCGGCCAGGGCGAGGGACAAGGCGCAGCGGGGCTGGGAGGAAAAGTGGGAAAGAGGGAAAGAGGGAAAGAGGGAAAGGGGTGGCGGTGGCGGCGACGGCGGCGGCGAAGGCGGGGGTCGGGTGGGGGGCGGAGGGTGGGGGTGGGGGGCGCCGGAGGAGATAGATGTATGTGGGATGGCCGCTCGATACAGCTCCAGCAACCCCCACCGGCTTCTCGAAGCCAAGCATCGCATCGCGAGGTTAAAGTGAGAAAAGTCAACCCAGTCGGTCCGTGGTCCGAAGAGTACAGGTGCCTGTGCCAGCTCCTCGATTCTACGCGACTGGCATGCAAGGACCGATTGTCGAAAGGAAACCCGGCACCGATAGTGCCCCCCCCCCCACCCCGCCCCTCCCCTTCCACCCTCGTCACCCTCCACCGCAACTGAGTAACTATACACCAAGCCCGCAACTTCTTAATTGCGACTCCTAATTCCGCGCACACTTAAACGGAGCCGGGGTTTTAACTCGGCGTTCAAGAGCGAAACGAGATGATGAGCGACACTTGAGTCACTCGGAATAAGAAGAAGAAAAGAACGAAGAGGAACGATACGTCGAAGAGTTACTTGCTCGACTATGCGCAGCTTTTGGTAGAGCTGACGCGTTTTTGAGATTGACTCGAAACGAGGCCGGAAACTCTGTCGATAAACCGTAGTCCCGGTTATGTTATACTCCGAGAGACTTCGGCGGTACAGGAATGGTGCCCGCGGCCAGAATCGGCGTTTGCATTAGTGTCCCTATCAACAGACTTTTAAGCCCACTTTCTCGAGTTGGCTGGCTTTCAAAATTGCCGCCCCTCCACGCCCCGGCTCGCCGAGTTGTCACTTGGCTGGTTATCCGGGCACTTCCGTCCCCTGCCCCCGACCCCCGGCCGCCGTTAACCCCGCTCCGCCCTTCATGCCCAGTGCATAAACATGCGAGGTGCATCCCGGCTAAAGAGAACCTTTATCTCCCAATCCCCCCGGCGGGGGGTGGGCGCGAAGCGTATGTAGAGAACTCCTTTCTGTCTGCACAGGATATTGTGATTTTAGCGTCTGTGTAATTATGGAAATTAGCGACATGGAAAGCCTAGGATAAAAGGGTTGATTATAATCCAAGCCGTAGAGCATCCCGAGGCCAGGCGTGTCGCGCTGCACGGCGATAGATTAAAACTAAAACGTACATTACTTACGATCCCACCCGCTACACCGTGTCGACCTTCCTCCCTTCTTTCCTTCCTTCCATCCTTCTTCTCCTTCTTTTTATTCTACAACCACTCGCCCCCGACGTATGGATTCGGTTCTCGAAAATGAAAGAAGGCGGAGAAAAGAGAAGCAAGCGAATTCTTCCGCGAAACGAAGAAAATAAAACACGGAAAAACCAAAAGTAAAACAGGCGGAAACAATTCATCGACAGAACACACTCGAGAAACTATTCATTCTAGCAATACAGTTCCGCGGTAATTACAAGAACACCTGTCCGACAGTTCATCTCTCTCCCGCTATATCCGCGGCTGCCCTCGATTCCCAAAGCCCAGGCTGCCTCCTCGGTTCTTCCCTCGCGGCGAGACTCCCGCGAACTTCTGATCGCCGGGCTCGTACCTTCGACAACGCAAATCATATTCAAGACCCTCCGGGGTCCCGCGGCAGTCGTACAAGGGACTCCTAGGGGATGCGACGCCGCTCGCGTCGACCTCCGGGTGCCCGTCGCGACCGCCACGTGGGCGGGTCTGCACCTGCTCAAAGCGATAACTCCTCGTCGACCTCGCCCGCGCCGGGACGTCACGTTTATTCACGTGGAGGGGCACACCTGGGGGGGTTGGAGGCGCGAACGTCGCCCGATCGTCGATGGCGGTGGTATTGGAAAACGTTCGTCGACGGGCTGCCTGGATGGTTCCACCCTCTCCCTCGGCCGCCCACCCCATCCCTCCACCCCCGGTGCCATCCCTCTCCTGCCGAGTCGTCCTCTTCCCTCTTCGACTGGCCGTTTTTCCTATCTGGCTATTGGACTGGCGCGTTCGCGCGGTGCTCTTAACCTATCGTACGATCGGATATCGACTATCGGCTCGCCCTCCCATTGGCCGAACACCGCGCCACCGCGCACGGTCGCCCGCGCGCAGTTACGACTGATTTGTTCCGTAAAAACGTCGATAGCTTCTATACCGCCGGACCCTCCTCCTCGCGGCCCCCGGCACCTCCTGCCTCCCTGCCTCCCTCCCGCGCACTCCTCCCCCTCTTCTCTCAGACGGCTCCTCGTTTTTCCTCGGTTCTTTTTCCCTTCCTTTTTTATCGGCGTCGCGCGCCGCTACCCTCGAGCTTTTACCGGGCGCGGGCGGGTGTCACGTCGAGTCGAAGAAATGGCCGGTGGACAATGCGACCAAGTGCCAATTGTTTCGCGGTGCAAGAGGGAGGCGAGAGACTGAAATTCTCGAATAATTGTCAACGCTTCTTTCATCTCCGCAAAGCTGAAGTCGAAGACCAGCCGTAGCCCTCGAATCACGGTCAAGGATCTTCTTCCCGATGACAAGGACGAGGGGTGGAAAACACGCCGCGGCTTTCGAGACCAGTTAGCTACCGCCGAGTGTCGATATCGCCTTTGGACCAAAGGTGCGAGCCGTCGACGAGTAGTTTATAGACCCCCGGGAGAGGGGGAGGCGGGGGCACAGCCTCGCTGCAGGGACGAAGAGGACTGGGAGGAAATCGCGGCTGGGCGCAGACTCAATACCTCCGAACCGAACCCTCCGATAGGCGGGCGTTCGACTCCGAGGGTGGGAATAGATTTTCAATCAGACGAGGGTGAACCTGCCTGCCCTTTATACGCCCCCGGCCTCCCGGCTACCGAACCGCTGCGCTGATCGCGGTGTCGAGGATGCTCTAGGTGGTGTTCGTGCAGAGAGCACGACCAACGCGTTCCGGAAGAGTGGCAGGGCGCGATATTGACCAGGCATCGATGCGCGCATCTGGGCGTAACCCGTGCGTCCGTTCGTCCTTCCGTCCGGCACTCCGTCCTCGCAGTTCGTCCTCCCGCTCGCAATTGCGGCAACGACTGCGCCTGCGAATTCCCGACTACCACGCGACACGGGAAAAATCGAACTCAAATAAAGCGAAGGGCTTTTTATTTCTTTTCTTTACTCTCGTTGTTCTTCTTCTTCTTCTTCTTCTTCTTCTCGTGCTTTCGCTTCCTCTTTCACTGGGGTCGAAGCAACGGAGCTGGTTTATTCTTTCCTTCCAGCGCCTGCTGGGCTGGATCCTCCCCAAACTGATCATTCTCCATGAGTAATGTAAGTGTACGCGGAAATGGTCCACAATGTGCAGGACTTGTTGAAAAATGACTTTTCTCTAATTTCCTGTCCTTGAGACTTTTCTGTAAGTTACACCGCGCACGCGGGGAGGTTAAGGTTTTGAAATGTTGAAACTAACACTAAGTGATCGAGGCCCGCTCTTGGTTACAAAAGTAATTATCGCTCAGATCAAGCCAATGGTCGACTCAATTTCGCGTCCATGTTACTTGTGCAACTAAAAATCATGACGAGTTCGCCTTTATCAAACGGGCCTATGTTACGAGCTTTCTGTTAATTACATTGCACAGAAAGAAAATTTGATCTGTATAGGTACGTCATCTGATAATTGTCAGAAATTTGTGAATCTCAAATGAGTCAGCGTAACTTCATCGACTTCCTGCTTCCTCTGTAATTATTGATTTAGAAGAACATCGACACAAATTTCTGCTGATTGATGATGATACTGGTGCAGAAGCAGTGTTGAATTGTATTTGATGATAAATAGAATTTAGTAACTCCGTAGATTAAACTTACAAAGCAGCATAATAGCAACAGCCGTGCAACTGAAGAGCATTATACTTTCTTGAGGTTAAAAAAGAGAATCACCTCTTAATGTCGGCAGTACCTACTACAGAGTGCACAGCGCCGCAGTGTTTTACCGAGGCTTGAATTGTAACAAAAACTTGAAGAGTCACGGCTTCAAGGTAGCTCGGGTTGAACCACGGCGGAAACCGTCTGGAAGAGAGATCCTGCAAGTGAAGTTGCTGAGGAAAAGGCGAGTGACCTCCTAAAGAGTTGTGACTCGCGGCGTTGAACGGTTAATGAGGGTTACTTTATCAATACACGGTGTCAAAATTTTCTCAGACAACACTACGTGACGTATCGTTCCTAATCCTTTGAACGATAATTTGGATGCTGCACTGATGAGATTAGCGCTGGTTCCGGAACTTCCAATTTGAATGCAAGTTCGTACCTACGCGGAATCTTCTATTGTATGAGGAGAAAAAGGAGAGGATACGAAGCGAAGGAAAAGCCATTTTTGCACTCGCGTAATAACTCAGTAGTAATCTAATCCATAGAAGGATCCTCGCGGACGGCAGGCAGGCAGGCAGCGCTACTGTCAGCGATTTATAAAAGTATTTGTAGAAAATACAACGGGTCCAGGGGTGTAAAGCGTCGTCATCCACACATAGCAGTAAAACGTCGCGACGACGACGCAAGGACAGGGCATAACAGGGCGAAACATACCGAACATCCAGGGCGCAACGTATAATCTCGGATAGCGCGGCACCGTCCCGCGGAGCTGTAGCTGCTAACTTAGTTTGTGAAGTGCACAATCCCCGCGCCGCCACCCACCAGGGCACACGAATAATAATTCTTTGTTTCGCCGAGCTGAGACGTGTAAATACCGACGGGCTGGAGGCTGCCAACCAACGCGGCGGCGCGGGTGTGCGGAGGAAGCTGCGGCCGAGGGCGGGGGCGGCGGGGGCGGCGGTACCTCTGCCATATTCGAGGAGCATGCTTCTGCCGCCCCCCTGTCCCCCTCCGACGGTGTCGCCGTGTCGGCACTTCGTTCAGAACGCAATGCCTAAATCGCTCCAACAATTCATCCGCCTGTAACCCGCGAGATCTACGAGCACGCGGCCGCGTCTTTCGAAAAGGTTGGAAACAACCAGCCAGCGCTCGTCGGCTATACCGTATTTCCTTTGTTTCTTGACCCCCTCCAAGAGGATTCGACTATCGTGGCACGCGAAGCCGACGCGTCGATCGAACGATTCAAAAAGCCGACAGAACGACTTGGCATCAATTATCTTCGATCGTGGTGAAAATAATTTGGAAATTGTTTTCTTTCTTTCTTTGTCAATTTAACGCTTTTTTAATGAAGTTTTCGTGACCAACGCGAACCAAAGGCTTAATCTGTACCTTTTACATCGAGTTACACGTAGTACACCAGCAATTCTGCAACAGCGAATTTTTGTTAAATTACGCGTAGAAAAAATTGAAAAATTTTTTAAATATGATATGGTTATTTATTTATTCTTTGTTTTCTTTGCAAAAGGGTTAATCTCCGTTGAACTTATAAAATAAGATTCGAAATAAATAAATAAAAACCCCCTACATTTAATGAAATGTTCGTACCTCCGAATACGCGAGACTTGGTGTACTTACACCAAAATTGATGAGCGATAAACTATTCGCATTGCGAACTTTCTTCGGTGATATTTCCAGACACGGTGTAGGTCAAAGACCTGATTCGTCTTCCCTCGTATCGAATACTCCGGAGCGTTGTTCTCGAGCACGGCTGGGTTTGAATTATCATTTTCTGCCACTCGGATCGTGCAGAAAACCGTTTCGGTTCGACGCCCGCGCGACGCTGGGCGACGTGACGTTTAAAAGAAGGAAATTTTATATTCCGTGACCGATTTACCGTTTTCTCCTCTGCACCTCCTCGACACACGCGATATTTCGGTCGTCTCCCTTGGATCCTCTATTTTTCAGTGGAAGCGAAGTAAATTGAGCAGCTCCAGTTGGCGACGCGGAGCAGTCTGGATCTGGGGAGGGCCTCCTTACGGCGCACCTCCACCCTGCTGCCACCCTGCTGCCACCTTCTTACCACCTTCGGCCGGGTGTATAGTGGTCGTGGGACGGCGATGGGGCGAGGTGAAGGTATTGATCTCAACTCTTGCTTTTTTCAACTTTTTATACGACCAGAGAACCACCACCACTACCCTCGCCGCCCTCGTAGTTTCCTTCAATTCCTCATTCCTCCGGCAGCAGTTCTTCGGCTCGACTTACGAGCGAGCCGGCCGCGGTCTTGGAGTCCGGAATTTCCCGGATTCCGCGCCGCCGCGTTTTCATGCAGGTCATACCTACTTTCGACATGATTTGCTCCTCGTTTGATTTCGCATCGGAATCTTATCTCCAAAGGCATCCACGATATTCAAGATAGTTCAACGACACCTGGTCGATATACGTGTTCCGAGGCAGCCGGGGCTACGTACGCCATGGAACCCCCCCGCCACACATCCCCAGACACCGGCTGATATGTGCGGCTCGCACTTGTATTTCTGCGTCACAAAAGGTACGAATGGAAAACAGAGCCGCGACAAAGGGATAAAACGGATGCGATCCTTGGGCTGCATACGTACGTGTATACGTATGCGTGTATATTGTACCACGCGCAGACCAAAGTTCACGAGGCAAGTATTAAAATTTAGCTTCACTGAGTAGCAACCGCAACGGACTCATTTCCCATCTGGAGAGATATCGCGTATTTATTTGTCTGCATCCTTGCCCTCTCCTCCTCTCCTCTCCTCTCCACTCTTCTCCACCCTCCCCTATCTCTCCTCGTGCCTCTTTCGGATGTACAGAAGCTGGCGGTCTAGCAGCTCCCTATCTACCTTTCCACCGTTTTCGTGAAATTAATATTTTCTCTCATATACTTTGCATATTATTGCAATATTCCGTAGCTATTACTTGCCTCCCGCGCTACACCTATTTCTCCGTTACTTCCACTCTCTTTATTCATCTCTTTAGCACCCTTCCGCACCGGGAGAGATCCTCCTCTCCGATTCAAAGTAGCATCTGGTTATCTGAGAAATTAAAGAGATTGCAACTCGGACCTTGCTTCCCAGCCGCGCCTTACGCTGTACAGATACGGATTTTCGAAATACGTACTCATTCCCGTGAACTTCGATGCAGTCAAATCTTGGCCGTGCAATACCCCGGCAAATTATACGAGATTCGGATTTGGAATGGAAGATGGAGTAAACGAAATGTTTGCAATCGATGAGTCTTCTCGGTGACAGTTCGCAATGCCTATCTCGTAATTCAGGCATTAAAATGCGGGAGCACCGCTATTACTCTACTAGCTGGTACCGTGTAGGGGGCGTGTAGTGACGCCATCCGACGCAATTATATTTTATGCCTCCTGCCGCGTTCGTCGTGCTAGATGTATAAGTTAGGCCGAGTTTCGTTACTATAGATTTATAACTACTTAAACTTTCGCGATTTATTCCCGCTTATCGTCCGCCTGGATATCTACGGCTTTACTTATCACTTAGCGAATGCAAATCTAACTCCTCCCCCACCGACTTAAATTAGACTAGCATTGATTTGTCGCCCTCCAATTTGTATTTATTATTATCATTTTTGTTATCATTATTCGGAATTCCTTTGCATCCTCTCGCTCGCATCTCCAGATGCCCACTTTTTATACGTAACGAAAGTACGTTTGTTTGATGAAATTTGAAAAGTCGGTTTCTGAAGAAGAGAAATTTTTTTTTATTCAACAACGATCGAACACTAAGGAAGAAAGGAAGAAAATTTATGCATATTTCCAAAGTAATGAAGTTAGCCCGTATTATCCTTCGAGGAGCGCGTTTCTTGCCGATCGGAAGAACTGGTTTAAGAATATTAATTACACACGAATTTCCGGTCTCCGTATCCCGAGTATTGCTAAGAATACCTAAGACTTCGTCCGTGTGAGTTTATCGCCAAAAACCACATCAGGGTTCCGAGCATTAAGCACTTCCGGCCTCTCGAGGCGCGTACGCGCGTATAATGTAGGTACGAGCTGAGGAGATGCAACGCGCGGCACGAAGGATCGCTAGATCTTTGATTTAAATATAGACGCCGGTATATGACGTGTTTCATTGCATTCGACGGTGCTTTGTGTTGACGAACCAGCCCTGTACCCCTAGGCTCGGCTGATCCGCCACCCCCCGAGTCTCAGGCCCGTTGCCAAATCGAGTTCAAAGGGCCAATCGGCATCCGTGACCGGGGGTCCCGTCTCGCTCTTCGCTTGATTCGCAACGTGATCTACGGGGGCATTTGTTTAATTAACTGGTAGGTACTAGAGAGACGTTTGGTTATCCGTAAGCGGCGGTGGGTAATAGGCTCGGTACAGCCGCCAACTCAAAATGGCTTTCAAGATTTATGCTAACACGCCGCGTTTCTTCGTCGATTCGACTCTTCCCGAACTGCCGGACCTCTCGCATGCGCTGCGGTGTTACATAGTAGATCGGTACTCGCTTGCCATTCTCTTTTGCCTTTTTTTTTATTCCCACCAGCACGGCCCGCATATCTTTCTCTTCCTGCTCCCTGCGCCCGATTCTATTCGGTCTCGACTCTCCGCCTAGTCCAATTATTTCGAGACCACTGTACTCCGACTTTTCTCTCTTCATGTTGCGTTAACTCGGTCGGTCGCGAGCAATTTCCCACTCGTATGATCGCTCGACGCTGCACCTTTCCGCCATTTTTCAGATACCCCTTTCTTCCCCAATCTTGAACTATATTGAAGTTTCAAATTTGTCGTTTTGCAGCATACGCATCCGGTAGAAACGTTCGCTGCTTCGTTTACTTTTTCTTTCTTTGTTTTTTCTCACACACACCGCGACACGCTAAACAAAAAAATTTTACCAAACGTACAACAGGTATATAAAATTCATCCTACTATATGTATGTACGTATAATACACATACAACTTCACCGGTGAAAGGAAATCTAATTTTTCCAGCGCAACGACGTGAAACGATCATTTGAAATATCACATGCGTCCAAACATTGGGGGCTACAAAAGACCGGACGGGGGATATTTTATAAATATGACACGGGTTTCGTTTGTGCAGGGGTTCAAGGGGTGGGGGGTACAGGACGAGGAACAGTCCGGGAAGGGTGGGGGGTGGGGGAGGGGGGGAGCCGGAGAAGAGATTAATTTACGGTAGAAGATAACGAAGAACACCCCAACCCCTCCTACAGTCCGCTGTCACGATTTGATTGTGTCTCGTCGTGGTAATAAATGTATTTCTACTCCTCACACCGTCGAGTGTACCCCGTCCACCGCCCCCAGACGCCTACCGGCGTCCCCCGGTGCTTCGGCCCCCCGTTTGACCGACCGGCGCAGCGTCTCCTCTTCCGAGCAGTAAAATATACGCGTATGCATGTGTTGTATATCTGTATATTGTTGTTTTTGTAATTAGTCATTCGACGAAACGCGTCTCGTAAAGAACTAAAATATATCTTCCCGATCCCACCAAAAATGTTATTTCTGTCTGCGCTGCGTATCCACGCGAGGGGTCGAGAGGTGTCTTCGATTAACTTCCCGCTCCTTCGACTAAAGCAGTTGGTAATTCGAAAGACAAGAATGCGCTTCACTGTAATACATACCTGTAACGTCGCGAACGACGTCGAGCGATTCGGTATGCGATTGCGGCGAGGTTGGCTGGACCATTTCGCCTCTTTGTACGCGCGGGAGGATTCCGAAGTGCCACATGCGTACAAGGGTGTTTATTTTCATTCATTTAACACCGATATTAATGCACGCCGCGGCGAAAAACGAAGCTCGCAAAACCCTGTTTATCTAAGCCGTTAGCCGCGTGGAAGACTTGGAAGTACCGCAAGAAGTTGGAGACGAATAAGCTTCGGACGATCGTTCGTTATTTTCGGATCGGAATTATCGGGATTACCGCCTTCGTACGGATCGGACACTGCGGCTCGTGCAAAGCGGGTGGCCTCAATGCACTGCCAACACCCAGAACCGGGAACCAGACGTAGACAGGTGGTGGGTAACGGCTCAAGAGCGAATAATCGTTCCTTCGCCAGTACTCGCAATAGGAAAGTAGGTGCGTTCCTTTTGATCCCCGACTCAACTAACACCAATAATAAACCAACTTGAAAAGCTTTCACAACCAAAGGCGTACGGAAAACCTCCAGCTGTCAATCCCCGCCGACTCTACGAGCACGGGTTTTTGAACATTCCGAGACTGTTTTTCACGTTGATTTAGGTGCCTAAACGGCTTCTGATCGCCCACCTAAAGGGAACGGTGAAAAAGTGTCGGGCGTATTCGTCCGATGACCGAGAAACGTCGTTGCAGTATATTATAATGCGTTTTTAGCGGGAGGTATCTTTAGATCGGAACCTTCTCTCAACACCCACACTGCTGCAGTTCTGACGCCGCGAGAATCATAACTCGGTGGGCAACAAAACCCGGAAGTTATCCAACCCGAAGATACCGAGCGGCTAAGATCCATTGTAATTTATGGTCGATGCCCGGCGGTATAAGCAACCCCTGTAACGTTCCCACCCACGCATAGATCCCGTATTAAATCCATCTCCCCGCTGCAGCGGCGTCTTCAGACTTATGCCGAAACTTGCACGGCGCTCGGTGATTATTTACGAGTGTCTATATATCCCGGAACTGTCAAGACGATGTTGCAATTACTACGCGTAGTTCGAATTCGTCACTCATCTAATTATCACCCCGAAACCCTGGGATGTGTGTATATTCCGGACGCTGACTAAATACTATACACCTAGCGATGGCTACGAACAATACCGAGGTTCAAATCAAGTCGAAAGCATGGGGATTAATACTTTTGCAAACACTCAAAGTCTCCGGACGCTTGAAACAAAGTTCAAGCGAACCGTAAAGGAGTTAAGAGCGTGCCCTGGTCGATTTCGACGTTGTCGCATACATGTCCAAATACCGAAGTTTTGACGTTGAAATAAAAATGCATTGGAGTGTTTTTGTTCAGAATTGGACTGTTAAGCCCTTTTTCGCGTTTGAGATAAGTGAACTTCGATATTTGGAGATATACACGTCAACGTCGAAATCGATCAGGTCATTCCCTTGAGACGCGTTGCCAGAAGGGCGCGTCTAATCGAGTTGAGACGGTTCCGCGCGAGACGAGCTTGCAAACATGTTCGTGCAAAATTTCTATTCTTCGCTATACCAACATAATCTCGGGACCGAGGCATTCCAGGAATAGGTTGTCACAACCGGTGCCAATGCAGCCACTAACCTATAACTTATTTCACGAATCGTTTGATGTGATGTATTCGATCCAATAATATCTACCAACGGCCCTGCAGGACGGGCAGGACTCGTCTTTCAGGCCAGGCGACGCGCTCACGGAGCCCGGACGCAATTCCAGTCGGAAAAGCTGATGCGCCGATGCACGCGTGCCTTTTGCCTCTACACCCGGTGCACGCTTAACCCCCGCTGTAAGCCACAGTTCAAAATCCAAGGTGGTATTTAGTTCGAAAGCTGGTTAAACCACGAATGGTATTTTGGCACGCTAGCGGGGCTCATCTCTCTTGCCGGGCTCTCTTCTGCACATTCTGCCAGTTCGCGCCAGCGACTCTTGCGAATCGATCATCCGTTCCATATCTCGTTTTATTCACCCGCCCCCGTCGTCGTTCTCGCCTGTCGTATTATGTCTACGACAAGAACGTCGCGTCTGCACACCGTCTCAGCTCTCTTTGTCGCGAATATAACCATTCGTGCCAAGTGCTGCAGCGGATCACCCGCCGACGCGCATCCACGCACCCAAAGTAAATGAAATCTCGATTTCTGACCCCGGTCTGCAGTCGCCCTCTCCGACGACGTTCCTTCTCGTTGCTTTCGCCACGCCGAATCGACGGACGATTCTCGCGGACTTGCGAGGATCGACACGAACGTTGAAAAAATTGGGTCTGGGAATTAAACTTCAGAAACGGTCGCTAAGAAAAAACGCAAACAAGTTTCATACTTTCCAACATCGTCAGTTTGCCGTTTCCTCGTAAACATGATGTATCGCCAGATTCCATCTTCCGAGAACTGTCGAAGAATGCCAATGAAGAATGTTGTTCGTGCAATTTTCGTTGCTGAAGTTTGCGCAATTTTTTCGTATCAATTCATCCACTGCGTGGTGGGGACCGTGAATTCGTTCACCCATTGACCGTTACCCCTCATCGTTGGAGCTCGATGCCTTACGCCGTGAGAAATAGCGGGGTGTTTAAACTGTATTAAGATATCGGATGAAGGTTCGCCTTGCGCCGTGGCATTTGTTCCCGAAAGAGGTCGAGACGCGCACGCCGCTGCCCGCCTGAGTCATCTTGAACTGTCACCAGCATCCACGGAACACAACACGGGGGAACCGGCGTGGAGCTGGACTGGCGCCAAAACAATTGGTAATTTATTTTTCGGTCAATTTTCCGGGAATAATACCGACGCGATGGATCGCGCCGAATCTCCTCGGCTATCATCTCGCATACGCAGAAAAATCCCACCCTCAATTTTATGGGAATAGAGCTCTGAGATTGTTCGAGGATTCGCGTTGTGCCGTGAATAAAAATTGCGAAATTCTTGAATTACGACGCGTTAGGAACGCGATTTTTAAAATTTCTCGTAAATACGTGATCCGAGTCTCGGGTGGTTATTCTATATTTAGACGAAGCAACGCGATCGAAATAAGCTTAAGGCTTACGGGTTGAGGCTTCGTGGACACAAAGCCAGATCGCTTTGGCATAAGTCAAAACCTCTGGTATGCTGCACGCACATGGCGGGCTGCGGTGGAGCTGGTTCACTCACTGTTTATTTCTGAGTCAATTAGGTTCCTCTATTTGCGCGGCGATCTTCACAAGTAATTACGCGTCTGTTAATAGCCAACGACACCTACCAGACAGGTGGCCAAGCGTGGAGGAGCATCTTACGACTCCGAGGCTGCCGGATGCGTTTCCGCACTTCACAATATCAATACGAGCACCAACTTCAAGTAGACCTCCTCGACGCCGCTCGGCTTGCACCGCCGATAGGTGCGGTGCCGAGTCGATGGGTATGGTGAATTTTCACCAAAGTCGAGTTGTCCTGTTCGCGGGAAATTAATCGCGGCTCTCGGATAAATGATTTGTTAACGGGATCCATTTGTCACCGAGATTCCACGCATAGTCGCTCTAAACGTTTCACGCTCCGCCAGACTAGTGCGATTGTTTCTTTACTCTGGCTAGATACCTCTTGCAATTGCGACTGACCGTAGACTGCTCTCCATTGGTGGAAGTAAACAGCTAGCTATTACACTTCCGCCGGTTCGAAATACGGGGCGGTAATTCTCTTCGCGTCGAGTGGTTACTTCGCACGATTTTTAGCGACGCAGCATGCGGCGCGAATAAGACTCACAATTTAATCAAAATGAATTAATGGTCGGCAGTAATTTTCCGGTATAAGCAACACTAACGTCCCGCTGAATCCGCACGGCGTACCGAAGCTACGTGTACAGTTGTATACAAAGAGTTTAAAACAGGCGACGTTGTGCGATGTCAGTGACCGTATAAAAAATACTTTCTCAACGACATCGCAGACGACGCAAACAAATGCGTCGATGAATAACCGAGTCATTTATTTCTAGAAACGATCCATCTTTCCGCGCGATGGCGCGCGATACTCTGCAAACTGTATCGCGGATATAGGCAACTCAACCGCCAAACTACTCAAAATAACTTGAAAATTTTCGCCTTCTTAAGGAGACCGAGCTGCGAGACTCGAGCAAAGCCTTTTCATCCCCTCTTCGCGTCCGCGTTTCCATCTGGTAACTCTGCGCAGAATGCGTCCAATTAATGCTCTCCTTTGATTTAGACGCAGACGATTGATAGAGGGAGATAGATTTCGCCGGCCATTTTTCAGATGCCCTGCCACCCGAGGTATTTGAACGCATAATTTGAGCCCGAACGAAAAAAGAACTCGACTTTTGGCAGAGCCTGGAATACCATTGAACTGTCGCTAGTTGTACGCTGCACGGTGATTATATTTAAACTGCATTTGCTCGCCGACGTATATGCGGCGTGGATCTCCAACAGTTTGGGCATATCGTTACTCGAGGGGAAAAAATTGATTAAAACTTAGGGCAATTTCTTTTCTTTAATGAAAACTCGGCCGTCGACTACCTCGTGAGTGGGTGCCTTCAAACTGTAGCCGCCATAGCGGAGATCGAAGCGGTTGATAGACGTAGATATATAAGTCATTCCTCAGCCTCTCCGACGATCCTCCCGATCCGATAACCGCGTGCGGGTTGTCGTATAAGTATAGAACTGCTTACGGTAAAAAAATTAAACATCAGAAACGTTCAGAAGCGAATATAAATGGTCGTTCTTCCAAGAGGGGAATAAATAGACGTTCCATCATATGGCAGCTGTCTACACCCGGGCACGCTAAATCAAAGAGGTGGGTTAAAACTAATAAGTAACGGCAGTACCGACGGGTATAACCGCGGCGTGCAGTGGCAAACGAAAATTCGTTCTCTTTTCTGGCTTCGGGATTATTTTCTCGATTTCGAAGCTGCTCCACCGTTATAGGAAAAACCAGAGCGCGATACAAAACCGAAAATAAACTCGCCCGAAGACCTTAATCGATTCTCCGCGATCCAGGCGAAGCAGAAAGACGAGAAGAGTGAAACAACACCGAGTCTTAGCCCGACGAAGACTGCGGCGTATTGTGCCAAAGCCGCGGTTTCCCTGCATTGTCTATCGGCGACGGAAACTGACGGAGCAGCTGGTGCAACGTCTCCTCGCGGTGCCTGATCGGCGGTACGCACGTGTCACCGGGTGACGCGTACTCGGACGGAGACCCTGGCACGAGGCCCTGTTTTGCCACCATGACCATCGATTTTTACCACGGACACACAGCTGAAGTCTGAAATCATCAAAATGACTGATCGCCCCGAGGAAGAGCGGGCAGCACGGTTCACACCCACCTCATCTTTTCGAGCGTAAGTATCCCCCGCTTATACATACACGTACGCTAAATATACACCCTTTTAAATATAGAAGCAAGTATTCGAAAGCCGAAGAGATATTCCCTTCTGATGTCTGACTAATTGCCGCGCGTATCGGCCGACTCGCGGCTTTCGCATCGCCCTGCAGCTGCGATATTTGTCGCGGAATTCCTCATAATCCTCACTCCCTGCATCCGGTTTCGAAATACCCCGGATCTCTGTTTACCTGTGGCAGAGGAGCCGCGGTATCGGGGCCAGAGATGCGATCACGGGAAATATTTCATTTCTTATACGCCCCCGTTCAAAGACTCCAGGAAACTCAAGTTTGTAAGCAAATCTTAGCGAGAAATATTCCGACTCTACTCGCCGGATCCGGCGCTCCTCACGCTGCGGATGTTATGCTGATGCGATATTTCCCTCGCCGAAAAAGAACCGATGCAAAAGACTCGGAGTATCCTCGGACGGAACCGCGGGTCCGGGTGGCTACGACAGCCTTTTCGCCGATATCAAGCTTCCCCGTATTCCCTAGAGAAGGGAGTTCTTCCGGTTACTCCGCCGAGTCGGAAGAGCGTCATCGCCGAGCAAGAAGACTGCCTGGCTCTGTAGCGCCGAAGATCACGGTGTATAGATATTCCACATCGACACGGTGATTCACTCGGTCGTTAACCTATTTCGAAGACGACGGGGCAGATTCCGATTTCCAGGAAATCCCCTTTTGATCTATACAGCAAAACGAAACGAATCGAATCTCGCGAGCGCGCACCGGTTTCGCGATCCTCCGCGAAGTAACACCACATGCACGTATGATTATATAGTCTGCTGATTGAACGCTCGCCCGTGCAGGGCACTTATTTATGCCGCGCTTAGGGTGACTCTGAAAAAGGTCTCTCAGTTTTTTTTACGGAGAACGCGAGTTTAGCCGGGAACCGTACAAAGGGTTCGGTGTCCGTCACTCGTCGAACTCGATTTTTCGTTTTTCTTCATTTTTCGCCATGACGTTCCTTTCAATTACCCCGACCATTGCGCGATGTTCCTTTGACGTATCTCGAGGGAGGCAACAGTGACACGCGACGTTCGTCGTCGGCCTCGTGAAAACTTGCAATCGGCCACTGCGAACGCGTGTCCGAACGGCGAAAGCTCGTACGTACTCGGAAAGACGCCCTCGCACGACTCGAGAAGTCGCAGCAGCGTCCAAATATAGCCGGGGTGGCGAGTGAATAATCAGAAATTCGTTTGTCACTGGACAGCGTTAATCCGTGGATGGCGAAGAAAGAGAGAGAAACGCCGAGTCGCTGCGGTGCCAGGGTGCCGCGAGAGTGATCCTCTAAATTAACCTAATGCGATTCATTTGATTAGATCGCGTCTTTGCCTGTGCGTCCGTCGCCTTCGTGCGTGGCCAAATCCCCCGCCCCTTGGACAATTTCCCGCACCTCATTTCTCCCGGGCGGGAGGCTGCGGCCACTCATTTCACAGAATTGATTAGATTCAGTTATTAATATTCCTCTATCCAAAACTTCATTTCCGTCCCGATTAATTCAACGCCCGCGAGCGTGACGAGTGTGCTACGAGTGTGTGCGCCTCCGAGAGCCTGCTGCTCGAGATGGACCTGGACCAGCAGCGGAGATATCAACTGGACGCCCGACGAGGAATACTCCCTGGTATATTACACACTTGCCTAGGTGCTGGATATTTACGTAAAGCTAAAGAGAGACGGCGGACGAATGCGTCGGGCTAGAGAAGGAGAAGAGCGGAAATTGTCTTCAACCCGCAAAACCAGCTTAACCCTACTAATGTAAGATCCAATGCGATTTTGAATCTCAATTTGAACCCTTGTGTCAAGTGACAATACGAGACATCGCATACCGGGTCCCAAACATCGAATCCCGGATATTCGAATGTGAGCAGTTCTTCGTATTTCTTCCAGAATTATCTCGTGACGACAGTGGTGTTTTTCCTACCATCAGCATGAACTGAAATCGAAACAATATTTCTTACTTTGCGGGAAAGCAAGTTAAAAAAAACTTGTCGTGCTGTGGAATTCGGCGAAAGGCATTTTCCGTTATTTATATTTGTTACGATTAATGAGATACTAATATACATACTACTTACACAGTAACCAATGACAGTGGTATTAAAAATATCATCCGATGACCGCTTTGCCGAGACGATCGATTCAATGTTATTATTATTGTCGTTTTACAGACCGACGCTAATTCAGTTTTACTCGGAATATACATCGAGTCAGATTCGAATTCCGACTACCGATTACTTTTGACTCAGCCGGAAGTTTGGTGAAGTGGAGAAATTGCTTCAAATGAGAAAAAGTAATTGACTAAGATTAAAACTTGCATCGAATCACCGTTACTTTGTGTCCATAATTAGTAATAACAAGAATTTGGTAGTGAATCAGTAGAATTAGCAGGAACTGATTATTACAGCGTAACTGACTCACGGTTTGATCAAACATTTGCCCTCATCGGTAATTAAACAATCTCGTCAATTGGAGGAGCGCAAGTAATCCTCGGTAATCGAGAGTGACGACATGCACCTACCAATATACGCGGCTGCTGGTGGTATCGGGTTATTAATAATCGACAATACGGTTCACGACAGCACCACGCTCTCCGAACAACGAGCCGAACGAACAGAGCGACATTACACATCGGTGAGTCAAATCCGGGGAAAAAAGTTCGAAAAGCGAAGCGGCGAGGATCCGGAGAGAATCCCATACCTACAGCTAGACGGACAAAAAATCCGACCAGTACCAATGGTATCGTAAACGCCGAGGAATATGTGCCGCGCACATGCTGCCCGACTGACATCGACACGTCTCGATCCCCATGCGCGTAAGAGATGCACTGCAGCGACGTTCACGACGAAACCGAAGCTCCTCTGCCGCTGGCCTGACGATTCAATTTACTGCCGATTGTATAAATAAACGTGGTTTTTATTCGATGTGAGAAGAGGCTGGGCAGCTCTTACGGGTTATCAACATCTCGCACGTGTTCCGGTCTCGCGGCCGCTTCGAACCCGATTCGAATTATCTAATAACTCGAGTCGATCTCTCGCCTACAGATCACGCTCCGCCAGAGACGTAGATCAAGATCTCAAAGGCGAATGGCCGACGAGATGTAACTCGATGGATAAATTCTGGGAGGATGGTATAAACGTCACCATCCCCTTCCTCCGGTGCCCGCGTTATATCTTTCCGAGTAATTCACAATGCGGGAACTCCAACCACACGACTAATAATAATAACTAAACTACGGTCTCGGTTAACGATTTCTTACATTTCTTTCGTCGAGGCCGACACGTGCTCTTTCGTTTACTAATTATATCGCATCGATTCCACGGTCCGCAGCTCTTACGCTCATATTTCGACCTGCAGCGAGAGAGTCATCGCTGCGGAAGAGTCGGGGTTATTTTTTACCGGAACGATTGTTTCACCGCTTGGGGAACACGCGGCAGACTCATTCGAGCATTCGTTCCTTCGTTCATGGGGTATTTATAGTTTAATTTGTGGCTTAGGGCCTCGTTGAGGGTCGCGGGTATATTTACTTGGCACTCCGAGTTTGAGAGGACCACTGATTCTCTCTTTCGACGTGACGCGAAGGAAGTACAATTGCTCGAATTTAGGAATGTCACGAGCCGAACGGATCCAGCGAAAACATTTATCCCTCGACAACTTTCCCACCTGATCCTGCCACGGTTATCGATTCCACCGTAATTCGTCTCGAATTCCAAATCCATTTCTGGTCAAAAAGCGATGTTGCATAGAAATGAGTAGAAGTCTCGTCTTGAAACCCCGCATTTAAGAATCTGGCCGTGTGTCGTTACGAAGTCTTAGCTCAAAGGAAGATGGCTCACGCAGTGAAATTCATAGACTCCTGAGCACGGCGCGTTTACGAGTGTATAAGTAAACAGCCCTTTCTCGAAGTATATAAATCAAGAGTTTACGGTCAGAGTGAAGTCGGGACGAGGATCAGAAGATCTTCTCAGCTGTCACACATTTTACCCAAATTGCTGTCCCACGTACCGTTTCCATGCACCGACTGTCCGAAGTGTTACACGCAACTCGCGCAGTGCGCAACCATGAAAAAGCCTAGATACTCGTACACCCGTACGATTATCGTAGCGATCGGATTCAGGTTCGGCCGAATCCCACCGATCTCGATGAAATTTTCATTTCAGCCAAGAGCGATTGGCGGATTCGCCGATTCGCAATCCTCGAAGGCGTCAGCACGCGATACTGCAGATTGGCGTGGCGTGGCGTAGCTGCAGAGAGCGCGGTGGAATTTATCGGCTTCGCGCTAGACTGCCGCTAGACGATGGAAAGTAGCACGACTGTTATTAATTCAAGCAAACGCGGCAGAGCCAATAAGAGACGGTCGGGCGCCTGGCTGCGTCTCCTTTCCTTCTTCTTACCTCGCCGCTTCTTGCTCCACCTCTGCTGCACTCGCCCTTTCCTCTCTCCGTTGCTCTCCCGCCTCGTGCTGCAGAGTCGCGGAACGTTTTAAGAAGTTACGAGACACCTTTGTCACGCCATCTTGCAATAGGCATACAACAAAAGACGGTCTGCCTCAGCCCTGCAGGAGATTTAACCCCGTATCAAAGTTGCAGCCCCGTGAAGAAGTCCGTCGAAGCCGTTGATGAGGTTGAAGATGTATCCTGGTCAAGCGACTCGCGTACGGTTCCAAAGACGCGAAATGTCAGGCAAAGAGTGAGTCTTTGCCGAATCGGAACAATGAGCTCGATTCTAGATACTTTTATTGTTACAGGGGTTCCATGCGCCCTTAATGGTGCGGCAGCTGGTAATACGAAGAGGTGAAGGTACGCCGCCTCTCTCACACAGCGACGTACCCACAACACTCTACATCTCTTCCCGCAGTTTGGCGTAGGACGAACTCGACTAGGACTAACTACTTGCTAAGTCCTCAAGGCTTGCTCCGGGGGCGGAGGTTACGACCTTGTTGATTGCTGTAGTTTGCCGGTGGTGACGTTCGAGTATTCCATCGAGGACGATAATTTTCACGGGTAAAAAACGTCCGCCCACAATCGGACGGAAGTTACGCGTGTCGGTACGGTTTCACCAAAACTGTTTCAATACGGACGATTTAGATTTCCGGCAATTTCTGTTCTTACACGAGGCAATTTGGCGTGCGCCTTGTCGCTTCGTCGTGGCTGATTGGTCGGACCGATCCTCCTCGGTAGCAAGCGGCAATTTCTTTACTGCATTATTTAATTTCTGAGGGACGTGTTTCCATTACAAAATATTCCTGTATTTGTCTGCAAAGTTTCATGAGAGTTTACGAGAAAACTCAGACAACTCTTACCGGTACGGTACTAGTGTGCCGGTACAGCAACCCTCTTTCAGCTAAGAGCCAGTGGCAACCAAGAACGGAGACGGGAACTAAGCAACAGCTACGATACGTAACTCGGGTATACCGGTGTAGGTATACAGTTCTACCTCGGTTCTCTGTATAGTCTACGACTCACCTGAAAACCCACCCAGTTGTGCAAAGATGCCGCGAACCTCCTGCCTCCGCGCGAAACTTGCATAATGCATTTTAATTCATAGTAATATTAATTTACAACTCACCGCCATCCACCACACTCTCTTCTCTGTCTCTATAGATGCGCAAATCTGTCGCCTCTGTCCTCACGGCGTTCCACCAACGATCACCTGAATTATCCTTAATTGCATTTTCTAATTCGAGTTCATCATGCTCAGCTGAGGTAGGTATATACCTTTCCCTCCTCGCTTCTTCGCGATGTGCAAACACTTGCTTGTAATCGCGACGCGTAGAGTGGAAAGTCAATTTTTATCTAAGGACATTAAATGGCGGTACAGTTTCCGTAGAAACAATTACTTACATGACTATTATTTTGTGTTAAAAATAATCAGGTAATTGAGTTATTCGTTCAACAAGCCTGTACGGTGTGATATGAAATTTACACATGCACCGTCATTGACGGAATCGTTGGAAGTATTCGAAAAGATGTATCAACCTGCCTGCCCTGTAACGCTGATCGTTACAGTGTTGAACGTAACGAATAGTTTCCGAAGCTGTCGACGTGTGAACGTGAATAATAAATATTACATATCACTGACAAGGTTTTATATGAAATAGCTCGAACTTCCCTTGCGCTTCAATTTTTGCTCATTGTCGCCTGGGATTCTGGCATGACGATGCGTCGTGAGAATGGGAAGCAGCTACCTAGCCAAATACTGGCTCTGCTCCAACAGACATTTTCAGTATAATCCAACTAGTATCTGGTCGCATTCTTTCCTGCTGTTGGAACATGCAAAAGTATACGAGTTACAGGCAAACTGGTCACTCTTAGTCAGTCCACCTGGCAGTCGCGACATTCGATTCGTCGAATCGCGATAGACGATAGAGCTCGACAAAACTTCCGAGCTAACGAGTAAGTCATCAGATTTCATTCATAGTTGAAATTCTGTTTCCATTTGACGTCAGAGTCCGTACCGCCTGTACCGCGTCTCCGGAAACTATCTCAAACAACCGCGGTACCCGAGATCAAAACTGTTCTCGAATTCAACGTTTGAACGTTTCTAAATATCGTTTGCACTGCTTCCGCTAAGCCAATACTTAAGTAGTTAGTCCGACGCCTAGTCTAAATTCGTGGCAAGATTTTGAAGGTTTCACCTAGCCTAGCCCCACGTACCAAACCCAGGTCTGAGAAAACTGTTCAACGACCCATCATCGGCATCCACGCAAACTCCATACGTTTAAGTAATTATTCAAATTTTTCGTCGTAACTTCGCATACAGGGGAAATTATTCCGAGTCAAGTGAAGGTAGTCAATTAATTTGTCAATGATCAATTGTCATACGCCTTTATCCATATTGCTATCTTTTAACGAAAAAGAGCAAAGA
This sequence comes from Neodiprion virginianus, assembly GCF_021901495.1. Taxonomy (NCBI): domain Eukaryota; kingdom Metazoa; phylum Arthropoda; class Insecta; order Hymenoptera; family Diprionidae; genus Neodiprion; species Neodiprion virginianus. Next base: position 30,009,174 of record NC_060879.1, on the reverse strand, counting down.
AATATGGGCTGAACCTGAAAAATTGTACAGTGAGTATATTTGTTGTAAAAAAAAAAAGAAAAAATGACCAAATTTACAAGAGCGGAACGTCGAGTCAGCCCCTCCATTATCCAGGAGTAAAAATGAAAAAATTCTCTCTTCGTCGCTAGGGCTTGTATAGGAGAATATGGCCAGAAATACGAGCGCCATGCACGTACACGCGCGTGTGTATATGATTGAACGAACGGACGTAGGTAGGTATGTTGTAATTAAACGGTAGATAAAGGAGGAGAGTTTTAGCGACGTACGCAAGCTTGACTGGCAGAGAGACGGGGGGAAAGGGTGGACGGATGGGGGCCAAAGGGGGGAATAATTTAGAGATCCGAGAACGACTCGGCCGAGCAGATTTCACGCGTTCGCGTGCGGATCGACGCCGTGTGTACCGGCATACCTATGCGCGTCGTGTTAATGTGCGGGCACTTGACCCATCCCGAAGCCGCGTGCACAGAGAGAGCCACGCATCGTGGCACTCTTGAAATGTTATGACGTGGAACTTGTGATTTCATGGACCATTTAATCACCATATTGGTAAATAGCCGAGACAGGGGTGCTCAGGGTGATTCCGAATCGGCGATGAGACCGGGTCTTCTCAGCTTTGCCGCGTTCTTTGGATTCCTCGGGACGACGATCGAGAATTGAGGACAGAAATCGCGGGTACGCTGCAAGCTCGATAAGTGACCGGACTCGGGGCTTCGGAGGTGGAGGATTCCTGGAAACGACTGACGAACACTCGTCGCGCCGGAATAATTCGTGCAAAGTGAATAAATACCGCGTGTATCGAGTTCCTTTGCTTGTTGAGCGGAACGGAAGTCGAGGTTAAAATTGTCGCGGAATCGCAGTAGGCGGATTAAAATTGAGAACCACTCCGCAGTAGGTAGCGGATGAGGGTAAACGGAAAAGCCCCGCAAGGCAGCCGAGCACCGGCCAAATAGATAGAGTCGACTGTATGCAGAGGGTATACTAATTATGCAGACAACTATTGCGCGGGTTCTCATTAAACGACGCCAACAAATTCGATTACTCCTGGTTCCAAATTGTGCCTCGCGGTGAACCCAGCAGCGCATCGCGACCTTCCCTCGGCCCGAGTTGAGCCTCCCCCGAGTCCCAGGATCCTCGCGCCCGAGGGACGAAGAGCACTTCCTCCGGGGGCCGAACTCGGGACTCTGCGAATTTATTTTACGACTAAACAGAAAATTAGCGAACGCTTGGGTTTGCGGTATTTAGGCCTGCGAGGAGCTTCGGCGTCTCCTTCAACGCACAGCGAGCTTCGACTCCGCAAGCTGACAGTAGGTGGGTACTCTTGCCGATCCCGGGATTAATTGGGTCGAAACGGTTAGGTGCCGCACGATTAATGAAAAATTAGTTGGAGGGAAAGCCCGCGACCGCTTCTCTAAGTCCAAAACGATCCCCGCTGCAGTAACCGCAGGGAGCTCTAACTCGGCAAGAAACACGACGCACCCTGCCCAAAACTACCTGACCTATAGGCTAGGTGGAAGAATTAATTAACCCCTCGAACGGCCCGGGGCGATTTTGCCTTCTTGCGTGAATGATTGCGCGGAATGCTTTCATCTTTGAAATCCTTTATGCACTTCGCTACTGGCTGTGAATCGCGCACCACCTTCAAACTGCACAACTTTTCATCCGCGTAGCTCACAGCTGCAAGCTCAGTTGTTGAAGAGCACTCCCAAGGGAGGATAAAACAGTCGGGATCGTGTAATACTTCGCACAGGGTTGGCTTACACAGACGTAATACGCAACTGATATCCACTATACCTAAGCGCAGGGAGTGACGGGAAACTTTGCTTCGCCGTACAATTTATAATTTAATTTTCTAGACGAGTAATTTTTACTTCCATATCACGGGGCACGGCTCGTGGCTACGGCCAAAAATTCTACGGCCACGTACACAAACTCGTATTTCTTCCACTTGTACGAGGACCTGAACCAACGAGACTACACGTATGCGTACCGGGACGCGTTTGCGTCAAGGTATAATAATGTGAACAGCTGTGCGCGCGTGTGTGAGTGTAGTTACAGTCGGTTGCGAATCTGAGCGGCTAGTAACGGTTATACCTATCATTATTACTTTGTTATACACGTATGCGCGTGTACTGTGCGTTACAGTTTTTGGTTTGCTCGGTAATAACGATTAAATTTCCAACCGTGGTGTATAAGGTAAACGCTACTATCAAACGTAATTGGGAGCGAATGTGGCAGCTCTCTCTCCGATTAAGATAGAAATTTATCTCAGAACGGAGACCGGCCCAACTCGGCATTTAAACTCGTGCTCGGCGTCTCAGAACGAAACCTTGCTTTTACTTCGTTGAATGGAGCAATCTCGACGTACGAGATTATAGAAAAATATAAGGTTCGTCGCGTTGCATACTCACACACGATGGAAGAACCAATTGATGTTTGACATTAATATTATTGTCCGCGGAATGAAGATGAGAGGCAAGCTTTTCTTTAATCTCCCTATTAATCGATTCATTTTTATCGCACATTTTTTACACCCTAATTACAGTGTCCCGGTATGAGACCTGTAGCGCTTTCTTTTATCCCGGTATAAAGCGCGGAAGTGCAGCTCGGTGCGCAGCGTTGGTTGGAGTTCCATATGCAGGGAATTCCATGCCAAAATTGCATCGGAGGGGACGGTATAGGTTGTGCAATTACAGCGGTGCCAACTAACCCTTTCCCCCGGAGTATGTAAACGACACGTAAATAAATCGATTCAATTCCGTTTCGACGAGGCAGCAGCGCCTACCGGCGCCCTTCTATAAAAATTTATCGTCTGGGAAATTGTTTTGTGCGCCAGTCCAGCGCGTACGACGAGCGTGCGTCAGTGCGTTACCGGGTTTGTACGTATTCCCCGCCCCCTCGAGCGTCCAACGATAGCCTGTATAAGGTAAGCTTGAACAACTGACCGTACGAGCTTTGTGACCGTGGTGGTAGAGCGGCGCTAAGCCTGTTCAGGGCGTTAATTAACAAAAAGTCATTAAACTTTCTACGACGGGGTACTGAACGCGAGGATTTACCTGCGGAGGCAAGCTTCCGGCGTTTGTGTCCTCTCCAGATGTACGAACGGGCCTCAGCGACTCCCGATTTTTCAGTCTTGCGATTTCGGCCGTTTGGTTTTTATTTTATTTTTCCTTTTTTTTTTTCTCTTTTGATTGTGGTGAAAAATTGAGGGCGATATCCTTTCACCACGTGTATGTTGCAGGGAGGAATGAAATAAACGCGAGTTGTGCGGGGGGCGAGCGGTTTATCAAAAAATCAATTATAATAAATTTCTAGACGGGCAAAGAGACAGACGAATCCGATGTTACTGTTCCTCGACACGAAAAGCATTAATCCAACGGATGTCAGAGTTGGATGGTGATAATGAAACGTTCTACTTTATCGGCCCCCAGAGGTATTCCCAACCGCCTAAAGTTCAATCCGTGTCTGATACAAAAGATCACCGAAGACCTACCCCCTGCCACCCCCGCCGCCCCCGCCCGCCAATCCCACGTCTCTAACAAACCCCTACGAATGCGGTCTCTAACATTACAGCCCTCCCCGGGCCTGCTTCGGGGATCACTCTGACATTTCAGACTGCCTACTCGCGTCGTTCGTTTATGCCATTGCAGGGAAAATTAATTTAGATTACGTGAAATATCGTCCGCATGAATTTCTCCAATGTTTTTAATCATACGTGTCAGGTTACTATAAAGTTCATCCTCCGGCTCTGAATATGAACGACCTGTCAGAGACGGACGAATTTTATCATCTGCTGCCACATTATAATTCCGTCAATGCTCTTCTCGCGAGAAGGGAGTGTTGCTAATTTTATCGCTCAATTTTTCGCTACGCAGAAGGTACGAATATAGGATCCGTGGAGCCTTCTTTAAACATGTACGAGTATAAGTTTATCGAATGAGCTTGGACAGCTGTTTCATTTCTGATCGAATTCGATATCAAACCCCTGCATGCGATGCACAGAAAGATCGTCGTTTTCCATCTCTGTAACGTAGCGGTACGTTTGAACCAGACCCTCCAGTTGTTTGATAGTTTGAATAAGAAGAAAATTTTTACGAAGCTCTACGCTTTCGGAGGAGAGGTCAAACTATTGTTCGCCCCTCGTATCTGGAGCCTGGAGCGACGCACATACTCGAGACGACGGAGCGGGCGAGTCGCGGCGCTGTAGAATTGTAGATACCGGTACCTACCTACTAGGAGGAGATCTTCTAGCACTCGCTCTCTTGTTTGCTGCAGCGTCCTATCCTACTGCCAGGGACCAATTAGTTGCATTTCTCTTAGCCGAGTCTATTATTTGCTATGCTGTTTGACACGGGGAAGTTTCGAACGTAGCTCCATCTTTGCAGCGGCGAATTCGTGTCGTTCGGTTTTTTTCCTAGAGGCAAAACGGACCCTAGCCTAGCACCATTTCACGGAGATCAAAGAAGACCCAAACGCTACTGCTACTATTTATTACTTGTGATTGACGCTGACGTGGAACTCTTCCTTTACACGCGGGCCGCTCGTGGCGCGGAGGTCCAGCGGCTCCGGGTTATACCTGGAAAAACGGTCAAGACCTACAACGAGTAAAAATCGTTTACAGCTGCGATTACCCATTCCTTTAGAATTAGCGTGACAACCAACATGCGAGTGTAAACCTCCTGCCGCTCCGTCCCAGTTCGGTGTCGTCAGTAGCGTTTTTACTCGTGCACCGGTCAGAAGGACTGCGTCGTCTTGTCCTTCCCGAGAACAAAGCGCAAGGTTTACGGCTATTTCTTAATTGCACCGGTTTCGCCATTGCGCTTTTTCACCTCCATATTCCGTTAATAACCCTTACACCATTCTCTCGGGGGTGGCCATCTAAGGGTTCGCGAAACGAACGTCTCGCCGGAGCGAATGAAAACAGCTGGGCTTTCCGCCTACCGTGTCTCCGCTCATCCTCTGCATCCCGACTTGCCCGCGCTGCAAGTCGCAAAAGCTCCCTTGCAAAGCAGCGGATGAGCCACGAGGGATTGCACAAGGGCAAACATTGTCTGATTGTTTTCCCGGTACCTCTTTTTCACTTTTTTTTTTCGGTTCCTCCGACTAATGAGGAGCAAATTTCAAGATAACTGTTTGGGAATCCCTCGAAAGAAGAATGCAGTAATTACCTATGGAAATGGCGCAAATATTATTTCAGCTGTTATGTAGACCGGAGTATCTTTTCGAAAAGAAACTAAAAACTTTCAACGGCTCATCATTGTGCTCGAAAAATCTTTCAGCTGAAATTCACTTACGATAATGCTGTGTGTACAGTACCTACACATAGCTGGGGCAAACGTAGAGGAAAATCTGTACCTACGAGAAATGTTCAAAGGATCGATCAATAAGATCCAAGTTTTGACGGTCTCGATCACTTACCACGTTTCGTTAACATTCACCAGCCCGTTGCCGTTTGTAAAATTTTTATTTCTCTGCCAACGACTAAAATACTTGGCAAATGAACTCTGAGGCGCCTGGTATTTGAAAATACTCTTTGATATTTCTTTTTTTTTTTTTTTTTTTTAGAAAATCAGATAAAAATAACGTTCGGAACGACTGCCGTGTTTATTAATGAATTCGTTAAAAATTGAAACAATTTTTTGTCAGGATAGGTTAAGAAAAGAACGCTGAAGAAGAAGAGTTTGAAAATTGCTCGAGACAGTTTCAATGCTTTTCTAACGTCGAACGACTTTAAAAGAATTGTGCAGGACTTCGGACCGCTAGAGACAGAGCAAACGAGAGACTCGCTACGGCTGAAAGCCGGTCTCTGTGACCCTTGAAGATGACTTAGCCGTGGTAGTCACGCGGGAGAAGGGATCATTCAGAGGGAAACGATAAAGACGAAGGTTTGAAATCGCGTGGGTGACGGTGGCGGCGCAAGGTAGCCAGGTAGACGTAGGTGCGAACGAACGAGTCAAGTGTACATGCAGGGAATTTTCGTGTCGTATTGAAGAGGCTCATTAGGGAGTGTTTGTGTTATTGTTTGCACAACAGCAGGAACGGTGGGTACTTGGCGGTGCGCGGGAGAGAGTCCCCCGAGGTGTCGGGGAGACCCGAAGCGCCGCCGAGAGGACCAGAAGCATCCGACACACCAGGGTACTGATTCCACTGATTCTCTCGCCTCATCTCGTCAGGCGTCAGCGCGGAGTCTACCCGCCTCGCACGCTACTTGCCCTCATTTTTGGTTTCCTTTTAAGCATGCCCCGCACAATACGTATGAAAGCTTGTTAAATAGAAGCACACTTGCACTGATACAAGGCCCGAGACAATACTGAAGCTCGAGGACACTCGGAATAACTCGGGGAGGTAGGAAGGCACGCGATTGTTACCCGACTGCACACCAGCACTGTACCTAACCGTGCCTGCACCCTATCCCAGCCCGATGACTGAGCACACTTTCCGCAATCATTCTCCGCCGTCATCGTCGCAGACAACCAACCGGATCGCGACAAGCCCACATTGATCCCTTGAAAAATCCGCCAAGATCCAGATGTGATCCCGGATCCGGTGATTGATTGATTTGACCCCACGGAGCCGGGTCTCCTCGTCGTCGTTAAGTGGCCGGCGGTGAGGGGTCGAGGGGCGGAATGGGGGTGGTTGCGTCGAGTGGCGGTACTCACCCGTTGCAGCCGTGCAACTAATGAGACATCGCTAAAGGGCACAGCGGGTGGAGAGACACACGAGCGGATACACTTCACCTGAGACGGGCGGCAGACGACTACACAGAGGCGACGGAGTGCAGTCAGGCGCAATTAAAACTGACGCTACTAATGGCGAGTCAAACGGCAACTGCAACCCTACGAGATACCATTCCGTTGGCCGATACGATTCTCTGACTCTACGGTGAAGCTGCTCTTGCCGTGAGGAAGGACCGATATGGAGGAATACGCTGCGAACCCTGGCTGCCGTGTTATGGTAGCTCGGGGCGGAGCGTGATTATTTTCTGCCTGCTCGTTCATTCAGGTAGCGAAAGATGCGCGTGGCTCCTGGCTTCTGGCTCGTGGCTCCCGGCCCGGCGGGTTCAATTGGAAACAGCAATCACTGCTCGCTTGTATTTCGTTCTTTCTCCTACGCGCCGGCAACGCCGGCTCGGCAAGCTCCAATAATAAGCTTTCTGTGATATTGCCTCTTCACCTCCGGCCTAGTCAATCCGCCGGCAGCGCGTCTTCTCTGGAAGCCTGTCCTCGACTTCCTTCCGGCCGTTCTGTGACACTTTCACGTGATGCTTGACAGGCTTGTTATTTTTCCCCTTACTGCCAGAACGCATTGGAATTCGATCACGGGCTAATTATCCAACGGGATACAACAATAAACCATTCGACGTGTCTCGTTAACGCGGGCCTGTATATCTCGTCGGGACTTTCGGCTCGTGCGGCAGAAGGAAAGAAGGACACTGCGCATAGAAGAGACAAAAAATGAGAATAGGAAAAAAATCGAAGAGAGAAAAACATCCCTACGTGCCTGCCCGCCTGCCTGCGTTGCGACGTTGGCCCGAAGGCATAATTTTAGTGGCGCCTACTAAAGCCGCTCTGGTAGGTAGGTATATTATATATCCTCGAGTGCAATGAAAACGTATTGGTTACGTGCGTGTGTGCGTTACGCGTCTGCGTTTATACATCCCGCCCGGCTAAACGGAAGGACCTAAGAGCTTGAAAACTTCACGGAATCTCTCTAGGCCCCTCCATGACGATGTCCCGGCCTCCGCGGCGTGCAGAGATAGAACGCTGCCTTTCATCTACTTGGGATATACATCTTTTGCAGTCTATTTCGGAAATACATCCCGAAGAAAATAGAAATTTGCCTTTTCAAATACCAGAACTAGCAAATACCGCGGATCCGTGATACCGAGGCAATAATTTCAGGGTATTATTACATATTACACAGGGGTCATAATTTACTTTAACGTACTCGATCGCCAACGAATTGAGACGGAGAAGATGAACTGGAAGACGAACGAATACAGCTTAGTCATCCCGCGGTACGACGATCGTCGCAGTCACTCGAAAGATTAAGAAAGAGTATATAACTCGAGCGGAGTTGAGACCTCAGGGAGAGTTAACGTCTGGTGGAGTGTTAACACGGTCCCATCCGATCTGACAGGGAAGACGCGATTTGAAGAAGACCGAGGGGGTCTTGCCTATACCTAATGTAAAACTAAATAAATTACCTACACGTGAAATCACTTCCCGGAAGATCAACTTCCTCGGAATCCCAATCATCATCAGATGTAAATAACAATTTGTATAAATGATTCCTAGTAGTAGAGAATTTCGGCTGGAAGTACAAAAAGGCGATCGCGCGGCGTAACAATCGGCTTAGTGAAGCACCAATGACCGCGGCACTCAGTGACAACAGATTCGAGAATAACGTTTCACTAATGGCATCGAGGCGAATGATCGAATGATCGTTCACGACGAAGGCACAGCAATTGTACCGATGCCGACAGCGAATCAAGAGACGGGCCAACGCCGTCATCTCGGCCGGTGATTCCGCCGCGGATTCCTTCCGTTGACTCCATGGCCCCGCTGCGGCGGAGGGTCAACCGGTGCGAGTCGGGTCGGGCTGGGTCAGGGCGGTCAGAATCCCTAGGCGAGGCCGGCGCCGTCGACACTCGACCGTGTCCTTAGCTTAGGAAGTGGATGCTCGACTGAAATTCTGCCCAAGGGCAGCCGCGTATTTATTGCTACTTTCAAGACCCGAGTATAAGGATTTTACGTGCGCCGAGGCATTTATGGCCCAGGAAAAGCAGACCTAACCGCATCATCGAGAGTCCCCTTGAACGAGAAAAAGGATGTCTATTCTCGTCTCTCGTTTTCCAAGAGAAGTTGATCAATTTTACGAGGGTGAAGAATCAGGAGAGTAAGAAACGTAAGAAAAAGCGAGAGGACCTTCGCTACCACGTTCCTCAAATAATTAGGAGCTTTTCTTTCGGGCTGCAGTTTTTCCTCCGCGGATCCTCGGGTCGGGTAATTATTTTGACTTTGCCAGGGCCGTTAAGGGCACCCCTGAATTCATACGGCAAACGAAACGTGCCCGTTAGACCCTAATCGATAAACAAAGCGTATATTCAACATGATTTAATATTGATTAATGGGAGGTTAAGGAAGCATGGAGGCATTTAGTCAACGTTTCGTAAGGCACCCGTTAAGGCTGACGATGAGCTTGAGACCAGCCGCGATTTCGCTACAAGGTTTGGTGTGTGCCGAGCGATCATCGAACTTCCTCTCTCCAACAATGAGGCCCTATTAGCTCCCTTTATACGGCGCACGGCCCGATACAGCGCCGCTTTTGTGCATTGTTAAGCTATCCACCTTGAGCGATCCCCCTTCCCCCCAACCACCTACCCCCCCACGAAACCTAGTCTTTATGATAAATTGCGTTGATTCGTTTCACGGAACTTACGTTCGCCTGGACCTTTAGCACTCGCTTGTCTAACGTTCCTTACCGTCTAATGGGCCGCGAGCTTCCAGACTTACCTTAATTTCTTAAGCCCCCGTTCCCCACGTTCCCGCGCCTTGCTCTCGTTCTCTCGCCCCGTGCAATTCGATAATCGAGTTACCTCGCCGAAATTTTATTCTCGCCCAACGTTGTGTACGAAACTCAAGCGCCTTTCGGGTTACGCAAACGCAAGCTGCGTGCACCGAAGTAAGTGAGTTGTCGAAAGAGAACCAGGAACCGCGGAGGATTGGGATTTAATTAACCGCGGGACTTATCATCTCTGGTTATTTAAAAACACTGTACAGACGCTCCGCCGCGCAGTGAAGAAGTACTATTATCGCGGAAAGTATTAAAGTGCCGTCACGACTTTGAGATGCGGGGCCTGGATTGGGCCCGGTTTTCCTTTCGCTCTCTATCCAACCTCCTTTTCGCCCCGCAGACTGCGGCTGAGAGATTTCGCCTCCGCGGAGAGGTAAATTAAATATTGCTAAATTCAGGGCAATTACGTATAAATGCACAATTTCGTATTTAATTACGACTCTGGCAAAACAACGCCGGCGTTAATGACAGTAATACACCGGTGAGAAGCAATAATAAAATGTAAACGGTGGCTGAAGCGTGACGTCACCGCTTTAGGTTCGTGCGCTCGTCCACGTTGTGCAAGCAGAATCTCGCGGAAAGCTTTGTTCACCTTCTTGCTACATTTGCCGATTTTATAACGCAGATGCACCGCACCGCATCTTCGCGTACCTACCGCAGTAAATATGAGGGTGAACTTTGTCCGGACGATTGAACTTGCAATCGGCACAAGCTCCGCGTTGTTCCGGAACGGGTTTTCAAGAAAAAAAATAACCAACCGGGTCCTCGCGTTCGAGTTCAATTCCGATGTATTCGGATCCCGTATAATTTTCGCAAACCCGTACAAAAAAAAAGAAATACGTTGCAGGTAAGTTGAGGAACGAGTGGCGAGGCGGTGTTGCGCCCGAGAGGAAAGCTCTTGTCAGGAGCGACGCGAGGAGGGCTAAGGAAAGACAACCGGGGTACAATTCTTTCTTGCGGCGGGAGCCTTGCGGTGGAAAATTAGCATCGATAAATTTCCCGGTTCGGTGTTGGTACGTCGGGTGTGCGGGTGCGCGGGCGAAATGACACAATGATGTATACGCGACTGTTTTAAGAATTATTTATTATTTATTGCGACGAAGGCTGAGCCAGGCTCTCAGCGCGAAGATCTTCTTCGCCCGAAGGGGATGAAGAAAAAAATAAAAAGGACCAAACCCCGGTTTTCTTTCCCCTCCCCCCCCCCCCCCCTCCCCCCCGTGTATTTCGTTTTTTCGCGATGCTCGACGTCTTCGTCAGCTGGCTCAACGACTCGAGCGGCGGGTGGAAGAAGTCATCTATTTTCTCGTTTCCGTTTTTATTTTTTATTTATTTTTTTTTATTTCCCCGACTTTCGTCAACCGGCGACATCTGTGGTCCCGTTGTTCCTGACGTGCCTATTAATCTGGATAATTTTCTCAGACAACTTTTATGCGTTATATACGGAATATGTACGGGCTGCAAGACGGATGTGACTTGTTTGTTTTCGCAAATTTATTTTCCACGCGATCACACCAGCCGCCTCTCGGTATAAGGCGGTGGCCAGCCAGGCCTGAATTGCACTCTGTTAGCTGTAGTTTAACACTTAGAAAAACGGTACCTACCGACCTACTCTAGCCGGTCTGCAAGTCAGAACCACGGCTCTTGTTTGGTTGTCACAGGCCCGCCTAACGTCGTAGACGTATCTTGAGAGGTACGAAATAGGAATGGCAATTATTGTTACCGAGGTGAACGCATCGTGCGGAGTTCCAAGGATTTTTATTATCATCACCGTTACACTGCGAACAATTATCACCAACTTCGTGATTTTAATCTGCGCGTTCGTCTGGATGCTGTCTACGTTTCTCAACGACTCGTCTAATGTCTCTCTGCGGCCATTTCGCCACACCGGCGCGAACGCATTTTGCGATTAACTTCAGAGCCAAAAGAGGCTGCGGTCTTACTCCGAGAGCGAATAAATTCGAAATACATGAATTTCGAATTTCGAAATCATTTTCTAATCCGTAAGAAACCCTCGCGTCTTTTGTGCAAGGTATAGCGTGGAATACGGGATTAATCCGCAAGGTTTGGCGGGAGCATCCGAAAGAAAAAGCAAATGAGAAACAAAAGAGGGCTCAAAGATAAGATGGCGACAATACAAAGGCGGGGTAGGCAGAGTCGTTTCATCGTACACACCGTGTAACGGGGGCGAGAGGGAGGGAGGGGGCCGACCGGAGGCATTGGGGCGCCACTCGGAATAAGACGGAGAAAAAAAGAAAAAATTCAATCAGCAAAATGCATTACATATTCATATCCCTTGCTGAACGAGCCCATAAATATCCAAAGTTATAATGTACAAATTGCAGACATCTTCTGCCTCCGCATTCTCTTCTACTGTATTCTCGCTCATTCCGTATCATGCCGCAGTAACGAGACTCACAGTTGTTCCTCCTTCAGGTCGTGGAATTCGAATCTGCGCTAGAGTATTTACGCACTTCCGGTATTCCTTAAATTATGAAAAACAATCGCTGGGGAAGATCAATTACGAAGAGTACGTGATAAACACAATTTTCGCATCAGTTCAGTTTCGATAATTTTCATCGGTCAAGGATCGGAAAATCAATTTCATCCGATTGTTTGACCCAAGTGAAAACGTACAGTTTCCCTGTCAAAGGACGGGAGTCGGTGCGACCCGTGCCTCACAAGGCGTGACGATAAACGTCCTTATATATACCGATGTAGACACAACAGGTGCGCTGCATGTACCTACCTGCGGGCGATCGAATTTTTTTACAAAAGACTGAAAAAGTAAATTTATTGCAGCGATTAAACGTCGGATAAGGAACAATTAGGAACTTTCGTCCATCGTAAAAGGATCACTCTTGCGCATGACAGCTTGGCCCGCTGTTCGGTGACTGTTGCACGTACACTTAGCTACATAATTAGAAGCTTTAACGGTCCAGGTTTCCCTGGCTAGTCGCATGGCAAAAGTTGCACCTTTCTTACGGCGCCCTCGTGTGTGCCCATCGGTATTACTCCACGGAGAAGCGACGGTGTGCGGGATACAAAACGTCGCTTGGAAGGGGGAAACAGCTTCGAAAGGGGGAAACTGGATACAGAGAACGCAACTCTTTGGCCCATAGATCAATGGCTGGCAATTATCGTAAGTTCATTAGAACCGGGTTCCCTCTCCTCTCTAGCGGAAGATGCCGGCGTCACTCCCTCCACCCTCGAATTCGCCCATTCCGCTACCCTCGGTCGCGGGCGCGAGCTAAAATTGCGACATTCCACGTGGAACGCCGAAACTATTCGACTCTGTAATTTGTGATTGTAGTTTATTGCGCGAATCGCCAGTCGGGTCGCTTTACCCGACCCAGGCAGTCATGGTGGTTCCGTCCCCGTTCATTCGTGTCACGGCGAACGTTTAACCGAAACAAAAATTACCGTGTTAATCTAGATGCCGGAAATTGCAGATTAGATCTTGACACTGACTGGTTATCACTTTCTTGCATAAGTATTCGCTACGTCCTTGGTGTGTCGGTAAAGTTCGCTATAACTGCATTTTTTTTTCAATGAGAAATTTTATTCTGCAAAACGGATCAAGAATTTTTTGCAGATGTTAGAGACTCGCGGCTATACAGCAGATCGCCCTGAATTTTGCAATTTTCATGAACCGTTGCTTTGTTCGTTTCGCTAGCCTTTCAATATTTCAGACGCTCAGGGTTTTTAATAGCCTCGGTGATATTTATCAGATTCTGTCATCTCGAGTTGTAAATTAAACGAACTCAAGTACCGAATTTAATTGTTGTCTAGGTACAACAATGGGCTATAACAAGCCATAATCTAAACGATTGAATAATGGTTACATAAATTTTTGAAAACGATCAAACATCGTGATAGTCGATTTTTGAATATTACAAAATTTGATGGAATTGTGCTTCGATTAGAATGTAAATTATCGACGATTATGAATATAATCTTTTCTCAAATATAAATTGTAATAATATTCCAGTAAGTCTTTACCACGAGAAAATTATACGCTTAGAAATTCGTTTGGTTAGGAAGTTTCCAAACTGAGAAAACGATTTTCAACAAACTCTATTGGATAAACGATTGATTCATAAGACCATTTAAAAATCGAGCGTGGCGGAGTGCATTAGTTCCCGTTTCTGATCACGTCTCATCGCAAATAGAAGGGTAGGTTGTACAACGAGTCGTGCCCTCGACACGAACCACCCCAGAAGCAATTCTCGCTATCACAAAAACAATTAAAGCTCGTTAAAAGAAATCCCTGATTTACGGTTAGTTGGGGTTGGACCAAGATAAGGGTTGGCTGGCTGGGCCGGAGGTTCGGCGTAGCTACACGAGCCATCTCGTACCTACATACGTACGCAGCAAGAGCCGAACTTCCCTCCCAGTGAACTATCGCCTCGTAGTAAGTGTGCCGTAGCCTCTACGAGCATTCAAGCTTTGCTGGACCGTTTAATTTGGCAAAGATTTTCCTCGCGTATGTATACCGTATTCCGTTTTAATTGTAGAGACACAACAGTACGCACGTATATTTCTCTCCCGGCAAAGGGCGGAGCGGGGTTTATTCTAATACAAACTACCGTTGTACGGCGACTAATGGTAACGAATGCTTTACCGCCTCGCGAACCATTAACGGGTAATTAGAAACAGATGCCGAGCGAATCTTTTAACATAAAGCATAACCTTCATTTATAAAGTAGTGCGATTAGTTAGAACGGACGGGACCGCCCTTACGCTGGACCATGCGTCACCAAACTTGTACTTCCACGGGGAAAAGTTTTAATTATTTATTAGGTGAGACGCGGAAGTACAGGGTAGATCGTCTTGTCCCGGAAAAGAAGGGGCCAAGAATTATCACTGTTTTTGTTGAGTGTTTTTTTCCGTTACTTCCCTTCTCCCTTCCTCCCCACCTTATCCGCGCAAGATCTCTGTCGGTGGATCCGATGCGAAATACAAAATTACGTACACGGACTCGTCGCAAATCATTAAGAAGATTTCTAATAACGCCGTTGCGAGAGCTCGGATCTATCTAGAAATCAGAACGGCTGCAGCTCTTCCTGGAGGAAAAAAATAATGAAACGTATCGCTCGGAACTAATTGCAATCTTTAATTAGCGGCGTATGGCGGAATCGCACCGAAATATAAATTATTGATGGGAACCTGTCCGATCCATCGTGGCGGGCGATCGTAAAATGCAGCGAACCACGAATGCCTCGGCCGTTTCCTTCGTAACCACTGCTGCGGAAATTTGGTAACGCACCACTGTATGCTTGCAGTCATATCTTCGGCTTAATTCTAAATCTCAACGAACGTACGTGAAATTATTCCTTCGAAGGGAACAGCGACGGAAGCTTCTCCGCCAATTACATCTCACGACAGGACATCATCTCGTAACGGCTGGATTTTGCGGCGCAGCATCGACGCGCGAATCCGCGAGGCGATCGAGCGAAGCCATAAATAACGTTTTCACCTGCGAAATCCTCGGGCATATAAAGTGTGTAAAAACGACACCAAGGGTCGCACGGAGGTTCAAGCAGACACATTACTTTCAATCAATCCCTCGGGAAAAATTTTCACTCTCTGTGCATCGCTGGGTGATTTTCGTCGACGCATGGCGAATTAATATGAGAAAATCGAGATTGATGCAGTCGCCGGGGGTCAAAACACTCGTCAGAGAACTAGCGGAATCTAACTCGGATGGTGAATTTCAATTTACGCACTAGAAGCGATCTCCTTTCGGTTTCCGGAGGACTCGGGCCCTGCGGTTGTAAATTTTCAACGGGCGTACATTCCGGGGCGTTAAGGACGCGCCGCGGGATAAGAATGTCGCCCGATACACCGCGTGTGCGGACGACGAGACCGGGGTGAGGGTTGAGCTGGGGGCGCGGGGACAAAGGGGTAAGTAAGCCAGAGCTCCCAGAGCCACATAAACATAAATTATCAGCTGGTAATTACGAGATACAGCCTCCGGTATTATAGCTGCGCGTGGAATAAGGCGCGTATAAGGAGCCTTAAGAGGGTGTAAGAGACTCGCGGAGGGAGCAGCGGCGGGGGTGGGGGGTGGGGGTGAGATCGCGAACGGAACAGAACGACTCTTAATTGTTATATACATTCCATTAGGCTAATTGCTGAATTAAGACTTCTGCTAAGAGTAGTCTTGCGCATACCCTGGCAGATAATTATGGCGTTATGAATTATGATTAGCAATACGTTTCAGGTACGCCGCGATGTTTCCCGTTCGCTTGCGTCATTCATCCGGTGAAACACGCCTCGTGTATATACATATGTTTACGGGATTTTTAAGAGCTTTCATTCGTTGGTCAACCCGTTTTTTTACCGATTCTCTCTCATCGATCCTAGACCCATAAGACAGTGCTGAGTTCGCATCCACCGTCAAGGCAAAAAGAGGTAACTAGTCAGTACAAGGGCAGCATCCAATTATTTTACATTTAGAAACGACGAATCGGAAAGCGAAATAAAGAAACCCCCTGATTGTCGTATGGGATTGCTATTTACAGTATAGGCGGTGTGGGAGTGTATAGAGCCACACAAAACATGATACAGTGAGTAACTGAAATTTATGCTCGTATGTTTTACTTTGCTCGGTTTTCTTGCCCTGCGTCCCGTCGCGCATACCGTATTATATGCGTGTGAGTAATTAAAGAGAGCGACTGTCACATCCGGTGGCCCACGCAAAGAGGGTGCGGCCCTGTCCGCCCTGCTGGGTTGCCCTGTGCCACGTCACTGTCTGCTTCACTTTTCAATCCACGATATTTCATCTCTATAGTTTTATATTCTCTTATCCTCCCCATAAACCTTCGTCCATATGCCCTCGTTTCTTAATAAAATCTAAACAGTTTCACGCGAACTTACGTACTCGCGTTTCGTTCGATTATCAATTGCGTTTCGAGTCTTTTTTATTCTAGGTAAAACGAGTCTTGCGTGAGAAAAAAAAAGTAACGTTTCAATTAGTCAAGGGTTAAGACGTTCGTTACCGAGAAACCGTAATTGTCTGATATATTATGGCATGTATTACAAAAATAGTTTCACCTGCATTTTCTTCGCCTAATTAACGGGCGAATATAGTAACTTATAAAGGTGTACTTTCGGGCAGATACGCCTTGTAACGAACATCCGCCGATCGTTAACCGCTCAATTGAAGATAATCGATAGCGCAGCAGTACTTGTCTTGAATTCAAATTAAGTTTCCCTGAATATTCTAATACAGCCATCAATGTCCTCTTTCGTGTGGTTATTAAAAGTAGCGCACACCCCGCGCTGTCAGCTGCCAACTCGCTGGCAGATGACGTTGCACGCATGTAGAGAAGGAAATATATGATCAAGAACTATTTCCTGCTACATGTACAGTAAGTCGTGTCGTATCTTGATGTCTGGATCTTTATCACCTAGAAACAAAAATTGCCTTACTCTACGTATACTCGATAGTTCAGATCTACGAAAATTTTTCCGTTCCATAATCGGTTGGAGAATTGTCTATCGTTAAAGTATGTGTGACCAGCAACGAAATATTAAACCATGCTTTCCACTTGTTTGTACTCAAGAATTAGAAGCAGGATAATATAATGATATTGAGAAAACAGGGTATGTAATTCCGGATCGCAGAACCGTAACCGATTCGTGAGAGTTGGAATCGAAAACGTATTGGAATAAAATTGAAAAGGGATAATTAGGAGACCGGAAATCGGTAACCCTCTGAAGATACTTTAATACAGTCGTCAACAGCGTCGGGCGTCGACTCTCCGCTATGCTGATACAGTGTATAAGGTGAAGGGAAGTGGGCAACGTGGGCGCTGGACTCTCCCGCATCGTGTTCGTTCACCCTTGACTTTGGCAGGAGTCTTGCTCACGGCGGACTGCAGAGTGGCCGGTGCAACGTCGTCGTTGTAAATAAAGGAAACAGAAAGCACGAACGTTCGCAGGAACTGCCTCGACAACGACGACGACGACGACGTCGCGGGCTATGCGATGGAAGCACAGATGTTGGTGGAATTCCGTTTGAAAAGTCACTCGACCGACGCCTGACGCATAAGTGGACAAGGCAACCCACTCGAGGCCTCTTCCTTCATTATCGGACTTTACTTACTTCCAAAATTTGTCGAGGAAACCATCGCGAAATACGTTTACTGGTGTCGCTTCATCGTTTCGCGAGATTACCGTTATCGCGTCAAGGAATGTCTACATCGATTTTCAATATTCTTCGTTCAAGTCACCTCGATGCTTTCAGCTGATGTGGCAATAATGATGAATGGATGACAATCGCGTAGACGGTCACTGAATTCCGCAAAAACTCATACGCAATCAAAATGTGTCAATAAAGTTAAGAAATTCGTTATTGAATAGGTTCCGAATCACTGCATCATATTTCATCGCAATTAATCAGCTTACGAAAAGTCATAAAGTTTTAAACGGCAACTCCAATCGATCGGAATCAGTTTAAGCAAGTTTGAGTCATTTCTTTAGATCAATTTGATGCTATTCGTCTATTTACAGCCAATTAACTTTTCTGTTACGTTGAATTGTACGCACGGGAAGAAATTACTAAATTATCGAATGGAATGAAACATTCTAGGTATGTTTGCGAGTGGGTAGACACGTACTTTCATATCTCTTCGCATAATTTAGAGGCGATCAGCGATTAATATCGAACAGGAACACATGTGGCACACCTGACGGTTCCCTTCGCATCTCAGGGCCAACGCACCGGGGCCCCTCGTACTTCGGCTCGGCGAGGTCTATAACGTTCGCTTTTTAATGACTGTTATTGAAATTTTATAGCCTTTTAATTGGAAATTAATAACGGGTTTCAATCCATCACTCGTCGAGTAGCCGCGCAGCGTTAGCTGTCGATCCAAGTATTCAATACTCTATCTTTCGCAATTTTTTTCCAACTTTTTTCTACTCGCATCTTTTTTCTCCCTGTTTTCTAGTAACTCAGCAAATTTTCATCCCCTGCGGTGCACGTTAAATTCATCGACTCAAGTTTCTCGTTCAATTTGTTTTTCTTTTTTGATTTTTTTTTTTTTTGTGCTACTACTCCAATCGAAGCATAAAATGTGAAAAATGATAATTTACAGCAGGCGTATTAAGTTAGCTATAACAAAAACGACGGCCCTGTAAATTTTTCATTTTTTTTTCTTTCTCTATTCAAGCTTGTATAATCACAGCTGCAACGATCGAGAGAGAAAAGGACGATGAAAACCGAGAGGAAAGCAGGCAGCTTGGTTATAATACCATGGAGCGTTATACTCGTTTGGGTTGGAAATTTTTAAGTGCTGCCGGAATCACGTGGTCACACCGCAGCATTACGAAGGTAGCTTAATATTGAATGAATTAGAATTGAATATTATGCCGGACTAAGCAAACAGCCACCAAGAGAGCGAGATACCGGGGGTAGGGTGGGGATAAATGAAGAGAGAGAGAGAGAGAGAGAGAGAGAGAGAGAGAAGTGCAGGCAAGTGAGTATACCTCGTTACATCCACCGCTGGGCACTGGCCACTTGCTCGAAATTGTAATTATAACATTGGTAAGTAAATTATAATACAATACAGGCGCGCGTGTTTGGTATTCATAAGATAAACAGCGGTCCAACCTCCCGGTTCCCTAACTACGAGAACTCACTTCTCGACTATAATATCACGTCCTGCGCTTTGGTTCCGCTCTCCACCCGCATGTTCGGAAACCCGTCAGGAGAGGGGAGCGGGGGGGTCACGATTTTACTAACCTCTGACCCTTCCGTCATCCCTGAAACCAGTTTCCGATCTAGAATCGACTCCGCGCAAACCTACAAACCACTTCGGTTTCCAACTAAATTCTCACTTGCGGCAGACAGTAGCGAGTGATGTGAGGTGCAGGAGGAAAACAAATGAGAGAAAAAATACGAAGACGAAGACGTGGACGAACTGTCGGCTCGTTGCGATTTTTTACGTATGTTATACATTGTCGTCAAAGTAACTTGCAGGAAATGGGTTAAAAAGAAATATCCGAATCCGTCCAAAAGTCAATGTCCCGACTCGTCCTGAGCATTTACCGTTCAAATCAGCTCACCTTACCGACCATACTTTGAGACCTGAAACAATTTGAAAAATACTCCATTTACTGTTCGATGACGTGACTTTCCATTAAAAACTATTAACAAATGCTTACGCAAGTTATTCTTTTATCAGATTTTCCTGCATGTATGCAGTAACGAATTTGATACAAGTCGCATCATGCGATGCCCAAGACCAATCAACCAGGACACAGTAAGAGAATAGTGTCTGGTCAAAGCCGGTTTCTCGAACCCTCGCGACTCTACACTAGAGATCGGATATCGCACCGTGTACGAGATCCTGAAAAAAGTACATGCCTGGATATTTTGCTTTAGCGCAATGCTCGATGCGTTGCTTCAGCTTTCATCACGCGGCAAGTTGTCGGTCACCACTCTCCCCAAGTTGTACTTTTTTTTTCCAATCATCGATAAGACGGAGACGCCGCAATACATCGGCAGGCCGTACGTACGTTCTGCCCCCCGCATCCTCGCTCTCTCTCTCTCTCTCTCTCTCTCTCTCTCTCTCTCTCTCTCTCTCTCTCTCTTCTCTCCGTCTCTCTCTCGCGCACCCGCGATAATATTGCTGCGGACTCGGTGCACGCTTCGGTGAACCCGAGTCCAGGCCGACGGAGGCTGCTGCCAGCTCCGGATTCGAAACGATTGGCCGAGGCAAGCGACTCGGCAGCGCGCATTGGTTCCATTAGTTCCATCGGTTCCATTGGTTCCATCGGATTCATTGGTTTCATTGGTTTCTCGGGAAGGCCGCCGCGCCGCCGATCCACTTCCACTTGCCATTTCCACGTAGCGTTCCTACACCTGAAGAAGGCGTCTTGGCCAACAACGCGCCCCGGACAGTCTTGGACCGATCCCTTTCCAGGGCACCGGACAAACCTAAGTAAGAACAGACCCTGCCTCTGCATTCGGACTTTCAAGTGCGTAGGTGCAGGTCGTCTCTGGTGAAAGGCGCGAGCAGCTCGCGAGGCGAGACTCAGTCCGAGTGTCTGTTCGATGCGGCGGTTGGCGGTGACGACGGTTCTCGATCGGGAAAAGCTGAACTGCTTTATCCGCTCCGAATGCGGCTTTGTCTAGCGTTAGAAGACGACACCGCTGTCTGGGAAGACGAGCGACTGTAGTTTGACCTGCTTTTTATTGGTCGCGTGAAAACCGTTAAGCGTCAGTTTCTATCCGTCGCTATTCACCGACTCGGAGTTATTCAGCGGCTCGATTATGCGGATAGCGTTGGCGGAGTTGATGCTTGATTGTCGAGCGCCATGTTTGATTGCTATTCGTCGTTCGCCAAGCGTCATCATGACTTATTGCTGAACTTCTCATTGTCGGAAGATAACTCTAGCAATCAAGTGCCATTTGGGAGTTATGTGTCTGGGTATAGATGAATACTGAATCATGTTCGTTCTTTCTTCTTTTTTTTTTATTCGTTTCACTCCCACATCAGATCTGTTTACAAGCAGTCTCCACTTCCTTCAAAGCAAACGATTATCAGCACACGGTAAATCACCAATTGCACGAATGATAAAAACGTCTGTATACACGATCTTAACAGGAAGTCATTATGGTGACCGAAGAGAAGCAATGTTCGATAACGAAATGAATTTGTGAAGCTGTGCCGGTAGAATATGAGCACCACTGGGAATAGTAGAAGCTGCGGGGTAGTCAACACTCTGACTAGCAGACGCCACGCTATGACGAGCACACGTCACACGGAACATCCTTTTGCTTTCCTATTGTACCTGCGTATTGTTAGACTGCCAATATATGTATGTGTTTCATTGTTTTCAGTTTTAGTATCTATTTCCTGTATTTTTATTTGCCCGGTTTTACCATCGTCCAGAAACTTGACGAGGGTACGTATCCTTGTCTTCCGACCGTCTGCAGCTCAATCTCCAGTCCACGAAAACACGTTTTCCAATAAAATTTACTCTATGTCTAAGGCAATATTCTTTTTAGTACAGATGGACGTGAGAAAGAATCGGCAAGTTTTCATCCTGGTTGCGGTTGAAAACTTTCTGTCTCAACCGAGGGTTCTGATTCCGAGCCGACTTCAGGACAATGTTTCGAATGGCCTCAAGGGTCTCGGGTCACCGAAGGGAACTAGAGCCGTCTGAGTGGACAAAGATACATCGCGGTACTTGAAATTAGTGTAGATGGATGAAGAATTTATGGTTTCTGAACTGCAGAGAAATCAAGACGAGTGAGTGTGTTTGGTTATCGGGGTAAATTTGATCCTTTCACTTGCATGGAAAAATTGTAGCGGTTTAGCGTGAGAAGTGAATAACGATGAGTCGACAATGGAAGATTTTCATACAATGCGCGACGAGCGCATACGCGAAACGTGATAGTACCTGAAACTGAGAATCACTTGCAAAGTACGCTAGAAGGTTGTCCTTAAAGAAGCAAATAAAACGAGACGTATACACTATACACACACACACACGTGTTACTTATGGGTTTTGGGGGTTTAATGCCTGCGTAGGTACCCCTTTGAGGTGGTCCATACTGAATGGGCTAAAGACGAAGAAAAGGAAGTGGAGTTGAGCTTTATTTACACGAGCTGTTTTTTTGCTCCAATGTTATTTTAACATTTTCTCTATGCCGCGGTACAGTACGAGTTGTGTCCCGATTCACTCCGACCCCCATAAATTCCTGACCCTCTACCACCGAGTATAAAACTCCGCGTGCAGGGTCAACTTTTGCCAAAACGTCGAGTATTTTTTCACGTGATGACACAAAATTGATGCCGCCATACGGAGCACGTGTCTAGGTATATATAAGAGCTGTTCCAAGTCCCGCTAAGAGCGAGTTCAGCTGCTGTCTAACCCGAGTTTCATATTATTCGGATATACGTGTAATAGGCGCGGATACGTGTGTGCGTGACAAGTTCCGCTTGCGGTAATAAATGTACAAAGGCACGTCATGCACCGAAGATATACCAGCACATCGCATTAGCTTTATCGCGAATCATTGTCTTTCGGCATCCGCAGCTGCTAATTTAGCGTTAAGAATGAAAAAGAATAACTCGAGATTGAACCATGGCGAAGAGTCTAATGACGCCGAGCCGGCAACCGGCCCTTAGTTGTTCCTCGTGGGTGTATTAGTACACACTCATTCTCTGCGCCACATCCGATGGCAAATTAATTCTGTTATATTGGCCAATTACCGTACATGAAGCGTGAAGATACGCATCGCCTCTGCGGTACACGTTTTCAAGGAGGCGAATACTTATATACCCATACACAAGTTTCTTCGGCCAAACTCTTGCGCTCGGAACGCGACGACAGCCTGAGAAGAATGATCCACCCGTGGCCATTTTGAATATGCAATTGATCTATCGTTTTATTCTTACCGTTTCTACCGATGATCCTCTCCTCCTTATTCGTCATTCGTGGAACACGTATACGCTCTGCGTTCTTAAAATTACCGTATTAACAATTACCAATTCTATCGCGCGGGATGTTATCTCGCACAAAGTATGCAGACTAAAGACAATCGACATAAGGAGGCGGCGCGGAGTTTGGCTGGTAAAGGGACGACCTGATGAATTAACAAGCCGCATTGTATCAGCGGGCATACATACAGGCATCGAAGTATTTATACGTATAGACAGGACGGTGCCAGTCAGGGAATGTCGTAATGACAGGAAAGCACAGAGATACTCGAGTGGAAGTGTACATCGCATCGCATCAGCGATCCTCTTTATGAGCTGCCAGTTTCGAGTGCACGATACGTACGCCGTCTTTCCTTTGTGCTTAACCTGTCCGTTCTTCGGAGTAACTCGGTGAATATTTTCCCCGCAAATCTGTTGTGTTCCATACGCACGTAGTATCGTTTGTGGCAGAACTTCAGAAGTAATTTAGGCAGATCTGCAATTTGATTCCATCTTAATCTATTTTCCGTGGGCAAAATTCTTCGACCATTAAAACAGTCGTGTCTCTCGCGTCGTTCTCTTCTTTTGCCTGCTCCTTTTTTTCTCCCCTGTCTCTACTCTAGATATACGTATACCTAGATGCAGAAATTGTCGGAACAAATTAGTTCCACCACTTGAAACACGCTTGGGGTTTTGGTTCGTCGTTGTAGGGCGTTGAAGCGTGTTCGGCGTTCTCATGGTGCGCTGCGAAACGCCCGGTCGACAGGGAGCTATGACGGAAACGCACTTCGCTAGGCGCCGGTATGCCGACCTGGTTCGTGCTCGTGCTGGACGGTGGACCATCTCCGTCGAGTTTCCAATCACCGAAGTACGTCGATCTCAATCGTTGGTCACGATATCGCGACGTTGTTTCCCTTTTGTCTCAACTCGAAAGACCGGGCTTGGCATCTGTTGCCAAAAACCGTAATAACGTGCGCAGCGGCGTTGGGTTACAGACCAGTTTGCAATCGAGTCTCGGTACGTGATACCGGCGGACATTACCGAGATTGAATTGAAATTCGGTTGAATATCGCTGTGTTTGATCTGTCGAAACGTATGGTGCGGAATTATCAAGATGCTTGTGCTAAGATGGATTATACCTTGCGCTCGCGGTATGTCGCTTGAATAATCTTTTCACTCCAATTCAAAGGCATGAAGCACTGGTCCAACTATTTGCTGGCAACCAGAGTGGACGACGACGGTATCCTCAGGTGGTACTTTAGTTTGATCCCGGAACTGGTAGCGTTGCACGTATATATTCTTTTAGAAAAATAAAAATAAAAACAGCACACACGAACACACATACACGAACGCGCGCGCGCACAGACATTTTTTAAACCTGAACGTATAAATTTTACGAGCGGATCCGTAAGGAGTTGAAAAGAGTTCACCTCGTGAGAATTGCTCCGCGCGATAATTGAACGTGCGTAGAATGTAAGTATAAATTACGTTAAATGGCAAAAATTTGAAAGAACTGAAAGTCGGAAACGATGAAACTCGTCTTCGTCGAACGACTTTGGCGATGCCAAAGTTTAAGGTTTCTCTTATTTCTTATTCCTGTGTTTTCGTAGTTTGTTTAGTATGTTTTTATTTATTTTTTTTTTCGCTTTTCACGTGACTGAAATAATGGGACCCATTCGTATCTCGACGGGTCCCTGTTCTCACAAAAGAAGTTTTATGAATTATCATTAACTGCGTTTCTTTTTCTATTTCATTTTGTTCTCTTCTTTTTTCGCCCTCTCTGTTAGGGTCGCATCGAACAAGGGCTGCACGGTGCATGTGCCGTTGTATCGTGTGGGTAACGGAACCATTTGATTGATTCACAAATACTTTTTTGTTTTCCTATTATATCCTACCTCCGGTGTAAATTTATACGTATCTTTATATATATATATATCCATGTACGAAAACAATGGGAAATAAAAATCTGTGTTTAATTTTTCAACCGAGCGCCGACGGTTTCTTACAAGACACGACGGTTTCATTGCCTCGTTTCATTGTGTGTACACAAACGGAGAAGGAGCCGCGTGTAAGCAATCGGTGTAAATTAAAATCGTATATGAACTCGTACGATGCCGTAAAGGAATTAAATTATCACAAATAAGTAATTCCCCGAGCGCAGTGGGCATGAAGGAGACGCTCAAGACGGCATATCGCCTCCCCACCGCTCATCCCTAGTCTTCCTCCACAAACCGCGATTCTTCACCTACGTTTCTCATTCCTTACTCCAACACGTATGTACAATTGTACGATGGACTGTTCGTCACTTTCCTCGGTCCGTTATTTGGACAACGCCGCTCTCTGACAGTAGCGCGTTTTTCGGATACGGAACACGTGAAATCCAGAAAAACTGGATAAACCAAACGCTGCAGGTAACACAACGCGATATTCGCACGATGTGGGAACGAGGCGCGAAACGTTCCGCGTAGAATACAACGTTGAAAATGTTGAAGGGGCGTTGATGTGTGCGAAAATAGAAACACCATTATGTATAACATTTGTGCGCACATACTGTACAGAAATTTATACATGCGTATTATGTTTATAATCTGTATACGTGTACAAACATGCGCGTATATACAAGCGCACATATACATATATGTATGCATGTATATAGATATGTATATATATATATATATATATATATATATATAGGTAAATAGCACACGGAGCTATAGACAGTCATATCCGGCGGGCAACGGCAATTAATATCTCGGGAGGGCTATTAATGCTATTGTTCAGAGACGCGTGACGAAGGTATACACGCACACGCACAAGCGCGGGCACGCACGCTTACCATTGCGCTCCTCTAACCGCGTGTGGAGCACACAGCTGAGTTCTAGCGGACAGGTGCTGTCCCGCGTCTTCAACCGTCCGAGGCGTTTCAACGCCTGCAGTATCCCATATACCTATATATACATATACATTTCGCCTATGCCCGTCAAGAACCGACGCGCATTGGCACGGAACTGTGGGTGAAAAAGGTGGAAAAAAAAAACAAAAAAACAAGGAACAAACTCGCGAAACAGCAAAACTTTACGTGCATATTCGAGGTTTTTCTGCGCGTGGCTGCGGTAAATCTATGAAAATTATTGCCACTTGAACATTTCAATTGAAAAGCTTCGACAACGTAAATTTTTTGTTTACGCTGGACGTATTTAAGAAACCAAAACTTGTACATTTTCGTTGATAACTAAAATTCCCAACAAAGAATGAAATTTTTTCTTCACCGTAGACAACGTTTTTCATTTGCCTCCCAAGTGCTCTGGAATTCACTACTTCTTGAGCATAACTTGTGTATTTTATTTGTATAAATTTGGAAAAAAAACGGTTACAAACAAAATTTTCAGATGCAATCTCGCGATATATCAAATAACAAAAATCAAGAAAAATGAGACCACATTGGTAAGCTAACGCTTGTAATACGTCTAATATCTCGTCGATATTATTTCTTCTTTGATATTTCGCGGATATAATGCATAAATATTTCAGCACGTTCGTATACAAAGCGTGAATCATTTTTCTAGGTCGACATGGAGACTTAATACGCTGCTGAAATCTATTAGTGCGCCTGCTTCAATATTTGAAATCTGATAAAACGAGTAGAAGACGACGACGGTTGGCAGCAGCACGACAGGCTGCAGAGGGAACCGCGATTATTAGATGGTAGCAACTGAATAAATGGAGAGAAGCGGCATGTAGGGCGCAAGAAACGAAAAGGCACCGGGAGCACTTGACCGGCGGTCACACCGCGGACAACTCGTAGGTGCTTATTATGTCGTACGATATTATGCGTGAACGGTAATACGGGGCATAGAAACAGGGGCGTGCGTCGGTCATCCATATGGCTATCAGAACGACGGGTAGACGCGATCTATCAACCGGTGAGCGTGGTAAAAATTCAAACGACCCCAGCCCAATAGAAGACGATTAGAATCAGCGCGGGAATAATACAAACGTAATGAGGAGGGGGTGAGAGCTGGTAGACCTATTCTACGGTGACTAGCCTGATATCATTATTATACCCACCTACCTACCTATCCTTGTACCTTCACGCCGCAGTGGTTCCCAATTTGCTTGTGTTTTTTTTTTCTCTCTCTCTTTTTGTATTTTATATCACCGGGAATAAATTTTGGAGTGACGTTCGGGGCCAGTTTGACTAGGAATTAAAACCACGTGCTATACGACGCGTGGTTAATGATCCTCTACGTGCACTCACTACTTATATTCGAATTCAAACTTTCGTCGATCGCCGCACACGCAGCACCCGCCCATAACGGCGAAGCGATGAGGTTTCAGCGCTTTACCTGTTCTCCTCACGTGGCGACAGTGCGTGCTTCAGCAGTAACGCGTTGAATTCTGGAAGCGACACGCGTGTCACTAATCAGACCGCGGTTCTCGGACATTTTCACCCCACTATGTTTATGCCACGCCCCGTCAAGCTCTCGAGGCAGTAACGTTCGTTATAAACTGATCTGATCTTTGACAAGAGCTCGACTGATTTTGAAAGAGGCTTGCAGCTACAGTCTGTTCGGAACTGCACTCGGTAGTCGCGCTGAAGAAAATTCAACCCCCGAAATTCCAGCCGTGAGAGCGGAGTCGAAAAATCGTCTGGCGAAATCCTTTCCTGCATATCATTTATATCGATATTATTTCGCAGACACAAACCCGCAATGCTAATCCGGCTCATCAATCTGCGAAGTACTATGGGGCTTACGGGCGATTCTACCGCCCCTTATTTCGAATTATCGGAGATGACAACGAGTCTCTACTCTGGTTGTCCTTGAAGGACTAAGAACCCTCGCCGCATGGCCAATAAAGAATTGAACCCCTTCCTTTGCATGTGTCATTCGATCCCCTGCAGGTACCCCGCGTGTTTCGTACCGGGATACCTTTCCGGATGGTTGGTATGGACTCGAGTAGGATAAACCGCATCTCGAGACCCGTCGATGTATCGAGACCTGGACCAAGTATCCGAAGAAACCCCTCCGTTTCGTCGCATATGCATCGGCACGCACGTCTCACAGCAAGGGCATGCAAATAGCGTTCTGCCATCGGCGTGGATATGTAAATCGGATGGATTTCAGTTTTGTTGCGGGTTCGATGGGCATGGCTACGCGTATGGGAATTGGAGTAGTACGGGAGTACGGGAGTATGGGAGTATGGGAGCTGAGCGGGGCTCCTGGCCGTGGTTAAGCGCCTTACTAGCCACGTAACTACCCGCGTCAGTCAGTCGAGCCAGATTTATTGGCTCCTTCGTCAGATCAGAAGCAGTGTGAACGGAAACCAAGGATTTTACGATCTTGATTCAAAACTCTCGCGAGTTTCTGGGACTATTAATCTGCCTGTGTGGATGGATCCGTAATACGCCGGTGTGTGTGTGTAACACTCTCACACGTCACCATTCGGTATAACTAGGTACACGCTACCCGACCCCCTCTTCTCCCCCGGTCCGCAGTCTGTCCTGTATTACGGGCGGACGGACGTGCTCTGTGAACCGAGGCCTTTTCTAGGGTCTTAGAAGCCTCGTCCAAGGCTGAACGCTCTCCTCTTTTCGACGGCTACTGGCCATTCAACGGAACAACACAGAGCCGAGGTTCCAGGCCTGCGTAGGACTCGCACAGAGATCGAGAGACGATTAATCCTTCGATTCCGTCGTTAACGCACCTTCGCTGTTTTCAGGACTCCGTGCACCATGTCTTTATCTTACGACGAAATTATCGCTACTTCAAGGTGCGGCACTTTTACGGAAATTGGCACTCTGTAGTTAGGTAACTCAGAGTTTGTGGGTCAGGATCAGCACAATAACACTTTGCAACACCTCGGAACTATTGATCGGGGATCAATAGGCCCTTGGGATCGGGTGAGTCGTTGCAGGTAGGCTTTTCATCTTTGTGCAAAATCGCATGAGAAAGCCTAACATGTAGCGTCCGTGAAGGTGGAAAGCGATACATGATCCATCCATCCATCCTCCGTGACGAAAACCTCTTCAAACGTCACGGAATCGGAAACGTGAGACGCACCGAAGCAGACGATACATTGAATGACAGGTAGCAACACTTTCCAAATTCTATAACCTGTGGATAGTCAAATTCTATACCGCGTGCGCATCAGGTGGGCCCGTAACATGTAACACGCAGGTGATTTCGCGATTAGTCTTTGACGGTGAAATAATGTTCGGTTACCAACGTTGTCATTAAATTCCTGGCAACTTGTCTAGCTTAATTCTCGGTAGCCTGGGCTAGGGTATTCAGACGGCACGTCAAACCCGACTGATTTTTACCCAAGAATTCCTTAAACCGTGCGCCACCGCTGATACCAAAATTCTGTGTGGGTATTGCGATCGGAGTGGAAACGGCGTGAGCTTGGGGCAAAGCATCGAGGAGGCGAGGAAGGAGATCACGTAACCTGCAACCGGTGCACCGCAATAGGAAGGAAGTAGCTCTTTCGCTCATTAAGTATTCACGTCAGATCCTGGGAACACTCGACGCTATCTGTCATATCCGATTGGAATTGAAAAAGATTCGGATTAATGGGCTGCATCCTGTGATCAGAAATCACCCTCCCCAGACACCCGGACGGGAGCTCGGAGCACAATGGGCCCGATACAATGCAGAGGAAATATCCAAGATATGCAAATGACACATTCCGATCATCTTCGTCGTGGGGGAAGAGCGGCGAGGGACGAAAGGGCGAAGACCGGTGCAGGGGTAAGACGAACGAACACATGTCCTGGGCATTTGCATATATCGCGGGCATTTGCATACGAAGAAATTTGCATCGTCGTCTCCTCTTCGGCATTGACGCAAAGACCAACGTGTTACGAGGGTACGACTCTGTGAGGAATAAGGGGTGCGTCTGTATCTATTGAAAGGGTATAGGAGGGAATTAAGGGGCGAAGAGGGGTGCGCGTCCCGTGCAACGTGTTTCTGTCGCGGATACGAAGAGGCAGACGATGCCTCGAGGTCGTCCAAAGGTGCTCCAGCAGGAATAATATATTAGTTCGAAAATGCTACTAATGCCTTTTTACTGTATATAGCCTCTCGAATAATACCATTTTTTACCATTGTATCCCGGATGAGTCTCTAATATATTTTTTTAGGATTTCTCCTACCGGGAGGATCTCCGGCTCTCGAGTACGATCGTGCCGGCTTTTATGTTTGCACAGACCACCGATCCGATTGTTTGTTTTCTCTGCGTATTTTCATGTAGTTTTACCAAGAAATTCGACGCTCGGTTAACATATTGCGACAACGCCACGCACATGCGTAAGTTTTTACCGTCCTCGGCCCGGCGTGCGTCTTACCGTCGAACTGCGTAAGGATACCTTTACAATGATCTGGGATTGTTCATTTTTTAAGTCATTCGTATTTTGTACACGGTCAAAAAGTTCTCGAAGATAAAGGTACAATTTAGCGAAGCTGGTTTACCACTAAATTGGAGGAATTAGGTCAGCTGCCGTTTTTGTCTTGGCTATTTTCGATAAAAATTACAGTTTTCGTACTAAAATAATAGCCCGTAAGTCGTAATTTTTCATCCGTAAGTGATGATTTATCGAACCTATGCCGGTCCACGTTACTCCCGTATACATGTAAAGCGAAGCGCTGCATCGATGGCAGTTGGGATCGAGCAGCGTACGTATATTTGCACCGTGTCGTATGGATTGCTTCGTAGAAGCGAATCGCTATCAGCTGGACGTGAGAAAAAGTAACCCCGCCGTTCGGTATGAGAGGCGAAGAAGCAGGAACCACACCTTGAGGTACAACTGATTGTTCGCGACGAGTCGACTGGCTGCAGTTTATACCGGTTGCTTAGCATATCAAAATTGCGAAATAATCGAGAGTATATCGGGCGACTGTGCTTTTGCTCGGGCGACGCACGTTATTGTCTGAAACCAGTTCGGGAGGACCCTCTTTGCATACCGGTTCCTATGCAAAATAATTATTATTAGTCCTGCATTGATTATTAAACGGTTCATTATTTGCGGGGCTATAGATTTTTCGGGGCTTGAATATACTTTGCATTAACAACAACGTAGGTATAATGCGTGGATGATTCCTAGGTGCGGAGACGCCGCCGACTGCTGACCCTTTCTTGCTAATTTCACCGCGGTATATAATTAATGCAACAGCTAGTCAAATTATTAAACGCGTATCGGTTGTTATTTCGAGACTTGAATATACCCGTTTTGCATATCCTTCCAAGGATCGGGGCACCCTTGGTTGTACCCTTCGTTGCTAATTTACCGCCGTAATTCATGCACCAGCTTTGGAATAAAAAATCTCTGATTATTAGCCCTGCGAATCGATTGTTACACATATTGCATTAATCGCTGAGCTTCTCGGTGCGATTCGAACGTGAAGAAGGGTGCTACTGACCCCTGAAATTTCTAATCTGCTTTAATATATACGAAAAACATGTATTAATAAACATTCGCCAATTGTCACAACAAATTTTTTATTTGCATAGGTCGAATCCTTATCCGACTCTGCGAAAGCAGCGCAACTGCTCGCGCAACGGCCTTTTGCGCTTGTACTTTTAGCATAGGTTTATGCATCTAACGCAAGGGGGAATTAAAATTCATTATCTAACGTTTGAAGTCGATGCGATTCCCAGGAGTTGCGATATCGTATACAGCTGCATATCCTCACTGAATATACCCACTGTTTTCCCTCGCTTCGAATCCATATCCGTCGCCCAAGAGCTTTTCCGTAAACTCGTATTATATAGGCTCGTTACTTCACGTAATGATGAACACCCAGCTTTGAACGGTCTTCGGAGGCGTGAGTCACGCGATGTGTTCGAGTACGTAGAAAAAGGTGAACGCGGATATAGAGAAATATAGATAAAAAATAAAAAATGCAGCAATAATATTTCTTATTATATCGCAATAGAAACTATTAGAATGAAAGCCTGCAGCGTAACAGAGCCACATTCCATTCCGTCCAAGATTAATTCGCAGCAATGCGGAATTTAGCACCTATCTTCTCTGCAACCGTCACAACTGCATCGCAGAAGTAGAAGTGGAAACAGAAATGGTACGCGAACCAGTAGGTACGCTAGGCTATTCGTTTCAAAGCCATTATTTCTGCAGCATTGCAAAACAATCGCCAAGCGACGGGAACCCGGTTATATGCATACCGTAATGGGTGGATGGACCGACTTCGAGCTTGCTGCTGCAGCAGCCTGACGATGACTGAGCAACGCTAGATTAAAGAAATTATTGTCGACTGCTGACGACAGTCGCGGAGATTATTAATCCGCAACCAATGTCGAAATTCCGATCAGTCGAGACCCGAAAGAGAATAGGTGCCGTTTTCGGTTGACTTTTTCAAATACGTTCGGCGTGTAATCGGACCGTGAAGACTTTACATGGAGAATGTGAGGCTGCAATGAACGAAAATGTTGTAGCGTTCGTTGTCCATTATAATAATTCAATTTCTTATCTTCAATTCGGAGTTAAAAAGTGATGTGAAAAGTTCCAAGAATAATTGTCGCGGAAATGTTTTTCGATACATCGATTGATAATTCCAAATGTCGACATCGAAGGCAGAAACAATGTTACTTCGGCGTTTGTACAGCTGTTGACGGAAACGCACGTATGCATAATCGCTAACGCAGCATGTCGCGCATCGTGCAAATTACTTGTTTATATGTCCGTGCACGCATATTGTTGTACAAATGCGTCTTACGCACTTCAACAGCGTCGGACTTTGCATAAATTAAATACCACGAAAGATTGCCGCGCTACTCGGTCGGACTCAATATTCAACCTTAAATGCAAAACGAAATCATTTTCTACAGCCTTTCGATCCGAACGCTCCGCATCGGCAAGTAAATTTGAAACGCTATCGCACCGCACTGTAAGCGTCGGGCCAAATCTCGTGATCGCCATTGCCTCGTATTCCGGGAATCTCCGTTGTTATCGCGCTTAATCGCCTATTCTTTCTATGAGTAGGACGGTGTTGGATGTCGCTAGTGTGGCGAAATACGAGCGTCTGAACATCCTGGCCTACATGGTCATGCGGAGGCATTAGACCGGAGGAGAAGTCGTAGATCCTGTCCTCCGTGTCGCATCGTGGCGAAGAACGGGACGTGCTACTAAAGAAATCAAAGCACCGTTTCCTATTCGTATACCTTGCGTGAAAACTGTCACACCAGAGAGAATCGAGCGCGACGCTCACGGGAAATATATCACCACAGGTTACGTTCCGTACGAATTTTATACGCGTCGAACTTTTTTGCCGGGAAGCTTATACCGCTGTTCCCGACGATTCTTGCAGATGGAGAAGGGGAGAGTTTCACCCTGGGAGGGTTGATATCGACGAGGATTGGTCGCAGAGAACGAAAAGTGAGAATATATGTGTGTGTGTGTATCGCGAATCACAATGCGAAACGTCGCGACAAGATTCGAGTTACGCCGCAATTATTCACGTTTGTCTTGCTTGCCTGACGTTTTAATATTTTGCAACTTTGATAATACAACACGTATGGATGCGTATGTATACATATATGTATACACGAGTACGGATTGCGTAATAAAAATATATCTTTACTGCTTCCTACTTATTTATAAAGTTATAAAACTTTGGTGTATTCGCCTCCGCTCTTCTTCGAATGTCTTTACTTATACACACTATAATGTATACAATGCTGCAACATAGATTCAAAAGGTCGGTTATACGCACCGTGTGAACTTATCTAAGGGGGATCATAAAATGAACGTTCGAATGCATCGGACTGGTTTCCCAAAGCAGCGTTATTATTTTTTTTCCCCCTTTTTGGACACGTGTCGAAATACAGTAATTTTATTTGGATGCTCAAAACTCTGATTTCACAACGTTTACTCAGAGCTGGGTTATACATAAACATAAAATTCGGATGCAACAGCATCAAACGCATAAAATAATTAATTGACGAAGAATTTCGCGTCATTCCTTTTACTCGAGTACACCTCCGAAACCGCCGTCTTTTCATCGCCTGATCGTGAAGCATATGTTTTACGTGAAAAATTGCACCACTTTGTACGCTAGGTACAGTTTCGACCGACAAAAGTATTACTCGATCGCTTTGTGAGAGAATTCTTATGTTAACGAAAAACGCGTATTGTAACTTAAATATTACAGATGAGAAATCGTAATTGAATATAAAATCAAAAAATTTTAATGCAGCAACAATCCAAAGTAGAAGCTCGATGGACTGTACACAAAAAGACCGTACAGTTTTTATAAAACAACTCAAATTGTTTCGGTCAATTTGTTCAATTCGCTAAAGTTCACGAATAATTTCCTCATCCGAGCAAAATTGAAGTAGGCTTCCATATATTTCTGACCAGCGAAAGCGGTGAATCAAACGAAAAACCTACGGCTTCGGTGCATATCAACGTGCAGAGTGGATCAACTTTACATTAAAACCGCAGAGTTTCATATGAAACAATTGAGCAGAATCGTACAACGAACCGCATAGCATGGTGGAATTTCAATGAAAATAACAAAATAACGAGATCAAAATAACAATAATAATAATAACAACAAGAATAATAAGAAAAACTATAAAAGGACGAAAAAACGTATAATAGGAGCAATAACGATATTTCTCTTAGTCTCAGGATGGTGCAACCTACCGGAAATCCCTACACACGTCCACCGATAACAATATTTCCTACCCGGCAGTAATCTTTCGCGCTTGGTTTGACTAGCCGAGCTGCTCGTTTCTGCCGTAAGTAAACGTCAGCGGGACGACGATGAGAATCGCATCATATGTGTAGTACTTTTCTGTAAACGTACCTACGTTAAGTACAACGTTCTGTTCACCGGAAGCAAGCTTTCGAATGTTGCGCGGCATGAGTGAAGTTTAGCGTCGAAAAACGCGGAGTTATGTAGCCGTACGGGTGAACGAGAATTGGGGGTGGGGGCGAGTTCGGCACGGGGATGGGGATGGGGCCGGGGGTGGGGGTGGGTAGCTCCTGCGCCTGCGAAGACCCCGCGAGGCGCATGTCCGCCGTACCCCTTCCTTCCCTGGCGGCGGTTCTCGTCCTCGAATGCCTTCCCACCCCCGCATGCATCGCAGCGTACACCTACCCCGTTACCGAGTGCCACCCTGCACGCCGAAAGATTCCAGCTGCAGCTTGCGGCGTCCTGTAGGACCTGCAAGGGCTTCCTTAATTCTTTCCGGTCTCTCTGCAATCGGATCAAATGCCGGGATCGGCTATTCGTTCCAATTCCTGCATCGGTTTTACGTAACATCGATTTGTAAATACAAATTTTCACCCGGTTGTAAATTACCAATTTTTGCTCCATTTATGTCCAAGTCCTCCTTACAGCTGTGCTTTGGAGATTCGCAAGCTTTGAAGGCTCTTATCGTACCGATAATATTATACGTTTGAATTCTCGTTAATCCGTTCACTTTGTTAAACGCTATGGTGTAAATCTTGATTTTCTTTTTTTGCATTTTAAATAATTTTCAAGATAATGAGATGAGAGTAAAATTTTCTGACAAATCGATTGCCGCTATTTATTTTGTAGAATTATTCTCACATTGCGAGAAATACATAAATTTTGAAAAAAAATCTATTTCTGAAAAATGTCCAAAACATCTCAAAATTCTCTAGAAACTGTTTCTTTACTCAAATAAAGGTATTTTGATTCAATGTTTTGTTTTTTAAAGTGAACCGGTTAATAACCTTTCAATGCTATTTCACTGCTAATGAAGCGTTACAAGAAAAATGAATTGAATAACCAGGTATCAATTGATCACATAAGTCACTTACTCCTACATACATGACTCGATGAAAGAAAGAGTTACTGAAAAAAATACCGTGTTTTATGGACCACTCAGGTACCGAGAAGAACTCAAAATTGTTTCGCACTTAATTAGTTTAATAATTGGAAAGCAATTTTCTTGGTCACTGAGGTATTTAAGACCCTTGTGACTTTATCGTTGGGAAAATCATTGAAATCAAATATTTTATTCCGAAATATAATTCTATTCGAAAAATTATACTTTCAGTAGTTAAAGACAGACTACCTTCATTCTTTGCTCGTAGAAAAAGTCTCTACCCCTGCAGCTTCTCAGTTCGCATATATTCACCTACACCGACGTATTTTTAAAAGTACAAGCAGTACCCATGTATGCAATATATATTATGTCCATGGACGTATCAAGTTCGAAACGAAGTAAAAGAAAAAGCTGGACAAAGAGAGAGAAAGAGAAAGAGAAGAGGAAAAAAATGCCACTCCCTGTAATCAGAACCGTAAATTTCCCTCGAGTTTCAACTCTTTTTGAAGAACGTAGATTGTAGCCGGTACGCTAGTTATCCACATTTGTGTGCCCAACACTCGCAGAGACGATGCGGTATCGCAAGAATACATGCAACGTGTTACGCGTGTAATACGTATGCATACAAACTGCGGCATAAGCGGTATAAGAACTCGGCGCGAATATATAAAGTGTAAATCGGGCAGCCCTTCCCTAAATTCCCCCTCGTTTATTCGCGGGTAACATCCAACCCTCCGGTAAGTGAAATCGCCCCTTCTTATTTCCGATCGCCCGTTGAAGTCACCGATACTTCCAATATCTTGCCCACCCTACGGCTGCATCCCCTCCCTCCCCCGCCCTCGCCGTGCAGCTCGTCACAGTTTTAAGGGGACATCGTTCCCTGGGTGGTGGGGGTTGACACCCCCGCGATCAGCCCGGCGCCGCGCGCCTCGGCCGTCTGGCGGCGCCACTGAACGGCCGACGTCGCGACGTCCCTTCGAGCGGGCCGGAAATGTTATGTCGAGGTTCGGGGGATGACGGCGAGGCCACGAAGACGAGGCACAACGGTTGCGGGGAATTCGCAACGGGATTAGTGGTACGGGACTCGGGGCCGGTTATTTTCCGCAAACGGGAACCGGGCCGCGGGTCGAGAGTCTCGAAGAGAAAGGGACTCGCCGGCTGGGCCAGACAATAGTTTCCCGGCACGGCAAGTGCGTATCGGAGGGATGACAGAGAGGGCTGCAGAAGTGCGCGGCTCGGTTTAGTCTTGGCCAGAACACAGGCCTAGTCGCATCACCGTACTATGCGAGATTGGTACCGTGATACGTTGCTGCAGTTAGTCACAAGTGCATTGTAATAAGAAAAAAAACAATTATATATACATATACGTATGTATGTGTACATACCTGTGTACGTACATACGTACCAGTAAACTTCCGAGATTTATATACAACACGTATATAGATGAAGAAAATTGCGACTTAAAGGAGAAACGAGATTAACAAAAACAAAGACAGTTTTTTCTTTTCGCGTGTAATATAAGATTTTGGAATCATCGGGCTAACAATGAGACACTATGCGCTGCAATTCAAGATATATATATATCACGTATATCAGATACGTGTATGTGAAACGCAGCCATGAGCGCATCCCGTATATATGCAAGCATATATATATCAACCAGTGAATACTGCAGGTGATTCTTCAAGAACAAACCCCTCTACGTTTATTGTGATTGTGTTTGTGATTACGTGTTGCACCATTTTTACAATTTTTTCTTCATACGATATTTTCATACGTTTTTTTTTCCTTTTTCTTCTCCCTTTAAAAGTTATAATCGTAGATAACAAGTGTGCGCGACTACTGACGGATGAGGTACGAATAAAATCAAAAAAAAAAAAAAATGCACGAATCAAACGCCGCGTGGAAATATTGGGAAATTTCAACCTACCGTAGGGAAACCGATTCGCAAATCAGCTGACGAAGCTGACGTATTATTCCAGTTATCGCGGTGATTACGCTTATACTTCGTTGAGGAATATTACATACGGTGCATGCAGAGTGGTATTTGTATTGAACTTTTTTTCTCTCTGCTCCACACCGCAAAAGTTTGACGAGTTGCATCGTGTTGGTACATCCGTGCGTAAAACTGCACCGCTGCATATTTCATTCAATTTCGCACCTACGAGCCACGCGAGCGAGTGAATTGTTATAGTTTGGCCAATTGCACACGTGCGATGCGTCGAGTAGGTTCTATGAAAGTTAAAACGCAATATGATAAAAACGTGACAGAGGCAAGATTCTAGCGGCATTAGAATTATATATACACGTAATAAGCTTATAACGTACCTACGTATAAACTTATTATCTTTGCGGGCGGTCATCAAACTTGAAAGTTAAACATGAGTCCGCCTATAGCTACGATTACACCGCGTTATTCTTATACATACTATACCGCAGCATTAACATGTAACCGCCAGTGATGTGCCTTTGCTTCTACCTCTATTCTTCTTCTACTTCTTCTTCTTCTTCTTCTTCTTCTTCTTCGGTATCTGCGAGCTGCTGCGCTTTGATCGCATATGAGACCTTCTCACAGAACATGAGAATTTTCGTATCTCTACTTCAAGCTTTATACATGTGTGCAAATAGTCGGTCTTGTAAAATCCCGGATCGAAAAATATTCCGTGACTGAATTCCTTTTCTTTTCGTTCAAAAAATTCTCTCTGTCAAATAAAAAAAATAAAATAAAAGTGAATCAAGTAATCTGTTTTGACACTTGTACGCGGAGATGCAAGTCGATTCGATGCCAGACTCATTTTGGATACCCGGTATTCGTCACTGGTTCGTAAATCTAAACGATCTAGGCGAATGTACCTACACATATAACGTGTGCAGTATCCGTGACGCGAAATACCAGCAGTTTTATATATCCCACTACCCATATGCGAAGATCAATTGACGTAATCGAGATGTTTGTTAAAATTAATCATTTCCTAGAAATTCGTACGTGTGTACACGATAGACGCGTAGGTAAGACGTACCTAACTTAACCGCTGACCGCACCATCGCGATATGGACACACACCACAGAACTATTGTAATTGTTAATAACTCAAAATTATACTCACGAAATTAATCACGATCGCCTCGTTGCTAAATGAGAAAAATAAAAATTAATTACACCGGAATGACTGAGGGTAATTCTCTGGACGGGATTAAAAATATTCGCGATATATTTTGTTCAACGTTTGAACGATATTCCCGAGTGGTAGAATCGAATCTCTCAGCTTCGGCAAGATATTTCCAATTTTTTCGACTTCTTGGCTTTATTCGATTTGTCGATTTGTATTGTTTTTCTTCTTTTTTTTTTTTTATTTATTTCTCGCAAAACACCAGCCACATATTTCTTGGCTATCCTCGCGACGTGTACACGCTATAGGTTACACATTATACACATATATCTGCGGTACGCGGACGATCCTATTTGAGATAAAAAGATATCCGGTGTAAAAATTCGCTTATCCGACAAAGTAGGTACGGCGACTTGAGGCGAGCTCATGGCTCATGGCTCATCTCGAATCCCGATGGCCATGGGAGAGGCTCGTGAACCTGGTGCCCGTGTGTCCGTCCGGCGTTTGTCTCTCTGTCTGTCCATCTTTCTGCCTGTCTGTCTCTCGTCCGTCCATTCTGCCGTCCTTTCAGTCGCGATATATGGTTACAATCACACCGACGCTGGTTCCATGGCCTCGTTCTTATACACACGTGTGTGCGCGTGTGTCTGTGTATAGTGTAGGTATACGCGTTTAATAAGGTTCGCGTTATCACGCGAAATGATATTGAGTATCGTGGGATGTTTGGAAAAGAACGAGGTTCACGAGACGCAGCGAAATTCCTAGCAATAATCGACGATTCATAATAAATACGGTTCGCTTCGTTACAATCTGATCGGTGCTCTTGGTGCTTCCTACAACGACCCTGGCAATCTCGAGTCGATGATAATTGCTATTGGCATTTGGCCATTCGATATTTCAAACAGGGATACTGCAATTCTCGAATTTTGTCTTCGCGTGACAATTCTGCAATCAGAGTTCACAGTGTAAATCGCAAAATGAATTCATGTGCGGAGGATTTATTTTCGCATCTTGTATTCATTGTACGTACAATACGCGGTGAATATCAGTAATTCTTGAAAATCAACGCGAATCGATGCCAACGAACTAAATATTTCTGCATAAAACAAATATCGAGTAAAGCGTGTATCCATTTTTCCAAATACCCACCGCAGCACACCAGCCTGCAGTTCGGTAGTCGCGGTATATTAACGAACTTTCGTAATTTCTCCCCGCGTGCATACGTATGTGTGAGACGGCTACTACTCTATGTACGTGTGAAACTAATTCCGGTATAAATCACGGGGCAGAGAAAATGTACTGGCTGCAGGTTAAAAGTTTTGTGGTAAACATTTCCTGTTGACTGTCCCGTATCTGTGAATCGGTAGGGTGTACACACTCGTAGGATCTAGCGACGAAGGTGGTGCTACGAAATAGCCAAATCTGACTCGAAATATGCCGAATCAAGCCAAGCCGGAATTGACTATTTTCGAAACGTTGTAGGGAACATGTTTTACGACGTTGGAAAATCTGAAATTACAGAAAATTTATCTCTCGGTTGACGATTGTATAACGTTTTCGGCGGTAAAAAATTTGCACCACAGCACAAGGTTGTCTAAAGGGGTAGAGAAAGTAAATAATGAATTGAGATAAAAATTGAATCAAATCGGCGTTAAATTCTCGCACGCGTCAACGATGTTAAATAGAAGCAAAAAAGCGGGGCGGATTATATAGGCGAGAATACATTATTATACACATAATATTTCGGAAATCATAGATAACCAAACGTTCAGCTGCCCAATAGCCGTCGTCTGGAATGGCCTTACATGTAAAAAAAAATTAAAACCAAAAATAAAAATATATCGTCATAGTCTCCGGTAACGTACCTAATTCGAAAAATTTTAAATACCAATACTACAGCTGACACTCCCTCGGAAACATTTTTATAATTTTACTGTCCCGTAAAGTTTAGAAATGACCAAACACGCTGAGTGCTAGAACGACTTCATACATGTGCAGCTACGTTTTCACCCACACGCAGACACTTGTGTGACTTGTGTACGATAATATGTACCTTTACCCACAGGCGTAACAGGGTGCCTATACATCCGCGAAGAATTAGAAATCGTGTTAAAAATTAAACTATTACCGGTACGTTCACGCGGCATAAATTTGTGATATCGGAAAAAAGTCTTTACAACCGTATAGACTTAATATCGTCGAGAATTATTCTGAAGAGCCAATCAATTAGGTCTACATTATTGTACAATGTGCATGTAGGTTCAAACGTTGAACGGTAACGAGCCCAATTTACCGATCGCTTTATACACGCTTTTCAACAGAATCACAACGGCAGGTGACAGGTCGTGCTAATTGTCATCGCTAATGGCGTGATCCCTAAAGCGTGCAAGCGTAACGCGACGGAAATATTTTTATTTATTTTTTGCGCTTCCGTACGCGTCTATGAAACTCGTCGTGCCTACACATAATGTAGCAGCTTCATCTTGTCCAAATCGTGACACATCGGTATCTTCCGAACAACCTCCTTACAATCTTTTTATATCTTTAATATTTCTGTTCTCCAATAATTACGAAGAAGGAAAATAAGCTACGAGTATGTAATAAAATCAAAATCCGAAGATTAGAAAATAGATGAGGAATTTATCGAGGTTTAACAAGGTCCTTCCTAAAACAGGTGTAGAAACGAAGTTTGATAAATTTAGTGAATTTTTTTCAATTTTCGCAAGTTCAGTTACTTTGTTATTCAAATCTGCGGCCGGGGGGCCGTTGACCAGAAAGTGTTGAAACGGTTATATCGACACTGGATCGCGGCAGCAGCGCGGTCACGGACACGAGTAGTTCCCTAAGTAACCTTTTCTGTCAGTAGTCATGGACACATCCTATTATCAGCACGCACATGCCCATTAGAATATACCTACCTCCGCAGTGTCGGTCTTTGTATTTCCTATTATTCCCATTTTGTTTCCCCGATATCCCCCCTCCCGCCCTCCTCCGATTTCTCTTTTTGTTCCTGGATATTTTTGCATTTTTTTTTTTTTTTCGATCCATCTCTCCATTTTACTCGGTGCCGAGGGTGTGTGACGTACGCAAATAGGGTGACAAACGGTGTCGATTCCGCGGCTCGTTTCAATCGCTCCCTTACACAATTCACCCCCAACATACTTTGGGTCGAATAATGTTTTTTTTTTTTTTCTTTCGTTCTTACCATTCCGTTTCCTGCACTGACCTATGAACATTGCGTCGCGTGTACGAGTACAATTGGCATCCGATTTTCCACGGAGTAAAGCTTCCGATCACACGCTCTCGGCTTCGCGTAAGACGGTCATCCTTCGGAGGAATCGACGGCTCGTAGGGATTGGCAGATCGCGGGGTGGCTCGGAGTGAAAAAGGGCGGTCGACGGTGGTCGGGGTCGGGAAAATATGAGAGATCTGGTGCAGGGGACCACCTAGCCAGCCTCTCGTTTCTTTCCTGTCCTCCTCACCCCCCTCCAGGACCGCCGTAATCCCACTCCGCGGCATCGCCGCGGTATGAGGCGTTTTCCACCCCTAGTGGGGATGAACGGGGCGCTCCGATTGGCCGTTCGAGGGGCTGGCGCACCCCACCGAGGCTCCGAAGCCCCGCCCATCCCCGCTTCCTCGACCGTCACTCCTCCAAGCCTCGCATCGGACTTTCAGTAGCTCTTAGTTTCAGGTTAGGAGCCTGCTAGGACGGGTCTCTCTTGAAATCGGCTTGAGCGTTGGTCAGGCGCATCGCATCGCGCTGCAGCGACGTTTAACCGAAAGTAAATATCAATTGGCAAGTGAAAACAATACGCGATTGTAACCTGCATAAACTATCGACTGAAGAGGGAATAATGCAAGGACTATTCGTTATCGATCGTTCAGTGTGTATATGAAGTGCAGTTTTCTCAACGATATTAAACATCAAATTTTTTTTAATTCTAATATTACACATGTATATAATTATCCTACCGACCGGTTCCCGTGACGCGACAGCGGCGCGAATCGACGTACTGATTTTTTTCGGAAGCTGCGAAATTGAAAATCTCGAACGTGTTGACCGAGCTCCGGTTAATGCTTCCGATCGGTTATCGCGTGTAATAATTAAAAACTCCCACCCCTCCACACGCGGACAGGCGATGCAGTGAATGTCGTGCATCCGTACGCATACGCGGTAAAACGAATATAAATAAAAAACATCGGAAGGCGGAAGGAAGTTAATTTACACACTTCCAACGAGCGAGCGGGAATAAACAATATTCGGCGTCGCATTGACTGCATGTATTACAAGAGTTTTCGCAGTGTGACACCGATCGACGTGTAGTTATATAGTGAATTGAATTTCGAAGGATCAAGATACCGGAAACGCGACCTCCGATCATCCGCACGCTGTGAAACACCGGCTACCTTCGGCAAAACCGGGAACAAGTGATGAGTGAACTTTGTTACAAAGCAACCGTCTTGTACAAACAACGATTATCGCACGCGACGTAATTGGTGAAGAAAAAATTGTCGTTTACCCGGCAATCTGAAACACATGTACCGTAGCGGTGTTGTATCGCAAAGTGCAGCGAGAAGAAAACGACGACGTACTGGTTTTTTTTCAGTTACTTTTCGTTTGGTTTTTCCCTCGTGGATGAAAGTTTCTCGTGCC
The DNA here is from genome assembly GCF_021901495.1 of Neodiprion virginianus. NCBI lineage: Eukaryota > Metazoa > Arthropoda > Insecta > Hymenoptera > Diprionidae > Neodiprion > Neodiprion virginianus. The sequence continues at coordinate 29,965,565 of NC_060879.1, read as the reverse complement.
TCGCGGTAAACGAAAAGGCCGGATAAGACCGGAGTGTCGGGGGTTGGAAAAAAAATAAAAAAATTAAAATAAAGAGAAAAAGTTACGATAGTAAAAATGGTGTGAAAAAAATCAGGGGTGATCCGTACGTACCGAATAAGCGACGACGCGATGCAGCGGAAAAGGCTGATCGATACACGTGAACTGTGACAAAGGTAGTTTTCAAAGTTCGGGTGGTGAACTTCACGAATTTTGGAACAACGGAAGTGATAATATGCGTTTTCGTTAACATCTCGCTGAGAGGCTGCTGCGGTGCCTGTAAGAAGCACTTCGCGGCTGAAGAAGAAGAAGAGGAAGAGAAGAAGGAAGGAGGAAAGAAGGAAAAGACTGAGGGTGCAGTGAGGAAACGGAAACCACGGTAAATCGGGAAGGTCGAAGGATAAAAAACCACGGCGGAAAAGGACGAGGCTGTTTATCGGTATACCTGACGATCAGTCAAAGCAATCCGTCAAAGTGGCTTCGTCGTTGGGCCTCCAGGGGCCTTCTGCGCCAATCGGGGCCCAATTATTGGCTTCTGGGGCCGAAGATGCTCCCGCTACGGTTTACCACGCGAACCTCGTAGCTGCAGGCAGCAAGACCTCAGTCGCAGCGGCTCTTCAGCAACCCCTTAACTCCGCGGCAATTGTTAACATGCAGGCCTCCGCGGAGGCCAACTCACTCGACCTACAGGCCATGCAGTCGATGGACTGGCTCTTCAAGAAGGAGAGGATCTACCTTCTCGCCCAGTTCTGGCAGCAGGTAAGAATCTCGAAGATTTCAATTGGGCGTTTAAAAAAAAGAAAGTGGATACGATCCTTGTACGTCGCACCGCGGAGACTTCGATTCGCGAGAAAATTAATAATCGTTCCGCGGCTAGTCGAGGAAACTATTTTCGGGTGAATCGATGATTCGCTTTTGACGAAAGTTATTTAAAATTAGGTGAAATACAGGGATTCGGTGATTCGCGAGGTTGAAGTTAGTAACGTTACCGTAACGAAACGTTGGGGAAAAAATCACTATTATTTTATTAATTTTACAATAATTCTCGAGGAACTAAGATTTCGAAATGTGAGTGTGTTTTTTTTTTATTACGGCTTCCTGAATTTCAGACAGTTCCAAAGTCGCGGAATGACGGTTTTTACTCAGCAACGAGTCGTTGCGATAACGTGACTAACTTCGATATGATAACAATTCAGGATGTAAATGTATCGCGTCGATTTCGAGGCGCGAGTAATACCAGACAGGTGAATTGGTTTGCGAAGGAACGCTGCTTCCGTAAGAAGGTACCTTATACGTACAGAAGCAACGCGGGAAGTTGAAACTCGTGATTGACAGCTAAGTTATTACCAAAGTTATTGCGACATTAATTTCACATGCGGAGATTTCGGATATATAAGCGTATGTATGCGCGCGTAGCGGTATATTAGAAATAGTTGCCAGCTACCGCAGAAGGAAGTTTCCTCTGCAATGATTGATGTAATTCCCGTGAAATATTATTGAATCTCTAACAAGTCTGCGTGCCTGCGAATCTCATTCCACGCAAGCTTCCAACGAGTCGACGAATCTCTTTGAAATTTTCCGCGTCTTCGTCACGGTTGCAAAACCATATCGATAGCGTTTACAGTCGCGGTCACTCGATGCTATATTATCACCGTAATTCACCCCCGATTATCGAACCCGTCGCGACGAATTTATAAGAGAAATATTTGGCTACGAAATGACCGGGTTGGAAGAACATCGGGCGAGTGTGTTTGCCTGTCTTTTTATCGGATCTGCAACGGCGATCAAAGCCCGTACATGTTGGTATAACGATGTACGAGAGATTTAACATTCGGCAAACTGTCGTCAAACGGTAAACGTTGCCCCTTTAAACAAAGTGGTCCAATTAGTTTCTGGAATTAATTTATTCTACTCGCGGTTAGATCTTCCTCCCCTTCTCGCCCCCCGCAGTCGCCTTTCCATCCCAGGAAGAAGAAGGAACCTACCGAACATCTCGCGGGGAGAGAATTGTCGTCGAACGTAGACGCGGGTTCCTCTCTCCTCTCTTCGCTCTCTTTCGTTGTACCTACTCTTTGATCGTACCGCCGCGGAGCGCGTTCGGTTCGGATTCTTTTATCGTACGAATCCGACATCCCGAGGACGGGTACCAACGCGTTACACGTTCTCGAAACGGTTCGACCGACTGTAGGATCACTCTGGCTGAAGACGTCGGGGGGAGATATCGGTGTCTATAAATATTGTCACATGCACGCGGCCGGACGAGAAATTCCTTCCTGGAAATCTTTGACGTTCCCTACAGAGTCGTACAGTGCAGCGTGAGGATGCAGCTGCGGGGAAAATGAGAAAGGAAAAATTGATTTTTGGCAAACGTTCCGCGCGCGGTGCAACGTACCTCGTTGTAAAAAATCTGCGCATTTTATCGACGGTCGTTATAATATTAAATTACGTCGTTCGTCGACGGTGAAGAGAAAAACATCGCCATATCTCTGTCCGTCCGTATGTACAACAGTTTTCTAGAACGCGATTTAATGCTTATTACACATACGCGTGTTTACTTACTCATCTTGGGATTGATTTATAACACTAATACCGTCGAATATCGTGATTTGTCAAACCCGAATCGCGATAGCGTCACCCACCCATAGGCCCTTATCTTTCCGTATACCTGTGATTAAATCTATCGGCTCGCAGATAAAAAAAAAAAAAAAAAACATCACCACCGACAATTGTCATCGGGCATATTCCTCAGGCATTCCCTCAGACCTCAAACACCTCGAAGAGACCAAGTTCGGAGCGCACGGGGTGACAAAACTTTGGCCACAACGGTCGAGGAGGGGGAAACCCCGTACCGACAACTTGACGAAATTCCCGTGCGGTGGCAGCAGCTTCCACCGCTCTTTGGCTCCGACTGACTGACTCACGCATTGCGTTCGTACAGCGTGCAGCATCCGCGCGTCGCGTCGTCGGCCCGCGATTGCATGGAAATAAAGGGTTCAACGGGCGGCCGGATGAGTTTTACGAACTGGACTATCCTCCCCCTTCCCCTACCCCCCATCCCCATCATCCTCTTATCTACCGCTCCGACTCCGTCTACATCTCCCTAGAATGCAACCGTTAGTAGCGCGGTTAACGAACGTTTTCTAGCCGACCGCAGGTGTCAATGCGTCCGAGATTATATGCACGAGGAGGCGAAGGTGGAGGAGGAGGAGGAGGAGGAGGATGACAGAAATAGCGCAGGCGCTTTATTTCCAGCTGAACGTTTTCATTTGGTTAGTCTAGCTCGGCCCGTCTCTAGTCGTCTATGTCGAGTCTAGGAGGAAAGCGAAGCCCGCGAAACTCGCCTCGGCCGGCCTTTCGCGCAAACCCAAACAACGATTATGCGTCTCGGGCGTTTACGGAGAGCTTGCGCGCGCTCTTCCTTCCCACCGTCAACGACGCGGCGACGTCCGACGGCCGGCGTCTCCGCTCCTCCCTCTCCTCCCTCTCCCGGCTCTTCAACCCCTTCGGGACTCTCTCGGGAGCTGCTGCGCTATTTGATTTACAGCTTTGAAATTTTTACGATCCTCGAGCGTCTTCCCCGCGATCTTCGACGACCAGCTGCGTCCGTCAAACATATACACGTGCGTAAGCAGGGGACGTACGAAGCCGCCTGTGCCGACAGATGCGTTCGATTCGAGGATTTACCTATTACGCGGAATGTAAAGTTCGCAGCCTCTCTTTGTGCCGGGACGAATGGAATTGGGGAATCAATTTCACGTCTTGATACCACGCGAAAGCGGTAGTTCGTTACCACCGCCAACGGAGCTTAATCCACAACTCCCGTACATTTTCCGTCTATTATAATTTCCTCGCGTGGTGTTTATTTCTGAAATAAGTGATTTGGCTGGTCGTCGAAACGACTCTCAGCGACCTGCCGGCGCGACTGCCGCGGCCAAACAGTGATTCACCCACACTCTAAAAATACACCATATATACGTGTAGTCGTATTTTCCGTCTACCGAACCAACGGACGGACTAACTAACCACTAACTAACCGACCCGCTTCTTCCCTCCCATGCCCCGCGTTTATGGGTAAATACCGAACCGCTCAACGCGCCGATTGTTCTCGGTGAGCAAAAAAACCGATCATCGTTGTACGTATTTGGTCCGTTCGCTCAATGTTCGATCACTAATAAAAAACAAAAGAGGAAAAATTGAACGAATACCTCGAGAATTGGCACGTTAAAAATTCAACTCTACTACCATACGCGTTATAATGTATCTCCAAATGAATTTCAACTTTTCAAACAGTGTAACCTTTCCTCGAGAGCCTCAGGCATCCGGAACTACGATTGCAATAACCGTTCGGGAAGTAACACAAACCTGTAAAAATGCCCAGACAATGATCGCGTCCAAGAACATCGCAGCTGGCTGTCAACCGCGGATCGTTGAAGTCGTATCCCGAGGAACAGATGCGTCAGGCACGTGAGACGTTTGGCCCGGGTCGTGACCCGCGACCCCCGAACCTGGCCTCTGGCACCGCTCGAGGATGCCTCGATCCTCTCTGATCTCGCGACGCCGATCCAGCGGCCGAGAGGAGCCGCAGGTGCATGTCGGTGCGAACTCGAAACGGAGCGTAAAGTTGAATGATAATCGCCGGGACCGCCCTCTCGATTTCGTAATGTATAACGCACTATGTATAACGAAGAAAGAATAAGATGGACGGAAAGAAACGAAGCTTGTCTTTTGGATTTATGGTACCGGTCACTACGCCCAGCAGAGCGCGTCCATCTCGCAGACTTACGACGATCAAGTGGCGCGGCGGTCGTTTATACGAGGACCAGTGGATTCGCTTCTTCGTACTTACCTCTCATTGCCAGCCACCTCTCTCTGGTAATAATACGTACCGACACCTTCTTGACTGGCAGTCTTGCAAGAGCACCAGATTTCATATGGGATATAAGAATCTACTTTCTCACCATTCATCCCGAACATGTTGATGAAATGTATAACCGTTTCTTTAATGCCTCATTCAGGATGGCATATAATTATAGATTGTTCTGAGGATCCATATGAATTTTGCGGCATATTTTACTCGTTTATTTCCTTCGATCGTTGTGTTTTTTCGGTAACTTATCCAATCGCAGCAGCTGCTTCGGATATAGGTACATTCACGGCAGATTTACTGTCGTTTATATATATTTGTGATTTGTCCGTGGATACGTTATTGACATTTATTGTTTTGCATATTTGGAAACTATCTCGCACGCCTTGTGTTACAATAATACGTGTAACAGGAATATGTATACGCGTAGGTGAGCAAGGAATAGGCTTGTACAATATACTTTTCTGGATCAAGACTCGTGAGTGTATAATGGTGTTAGAGGCATAAAGCATCGCGTTAAAGTTGTTTTAGCCCACGGATCGAGCCGGCCGACGTGACCCGTACCCGAAAACAAAGAACTCCTTTGGTACTTCACACACTAAACTGATTTCGAACACGCTACCGGTAATATGACTACGTGTATAGGTATACGCTATTTTATACATACACGTTTATACACGTATGTATACATGTATGTATAGTGCCTGCATGCGTGTTCCGTACAAGAAAAGAAAAGTGTGCACAGGTCGGTTTTTAACGAAACGTTCCTCGGAACGTGTCACTGCAGCGTACAAATATCTTATAAACTATACGAGTAATTTTATCTTGTGTTATTAGTTGATTATCGTGGCTAATTGTTTGAAAATATTTCTTAATCAGCCGCGAGTCTGCTATATATCGTGCTGCCTCGCTGTCGAGCGGAATAAAACGTACGTATGTATTATATGATCCAATTGGGTCTTGATTATCTCAATTCCACCATCGCAACGCCGGAAGGATTGTCCCAATCAAGATAAGACGATTAAATTTAATGGTTTTTCAAGTGGTTCGAAAAATGTTGTGCTCGTGGGCCAAGAAAAAATGAAATAATTTATGTATGTATATGAGAGCCGTGTAGAGGTGCGAAAAATTAATTATAGCTGATTAGTTGAAGCGAATTTCATTTGTTTTAAACTCGCTCCCGCGTATAAGAAAGGGTTTCGAAAGCGTGCCGGGATCGTATACATATTTATAACCTTTGAAAAACCCTTTCCTCTAATTGTCACATTGACGGCAATTTCCCACCAATATATTAATGGAGTGTAGGTACGCGTAATAAAATAAATGAAAAACAAAATATACGAAATAAATAAACGACGAGAAAATAAAAACAGCCTCGGATATTAATTGGAACTCTGCGGTTCGTTGAGAGTACATAATGTTTAACGGAGTTGTACATTTTATATTACACGTGTATACCTACGACCTATACGCCTCGGAGGAAAAATATTTCGAACGAGTTACGTGGCTCAGAGTTAAGAAATGCGATACATAAATTGTTGTGTATATTTATATTAACGAATGCTGCTCCCTAACCGCAATTAAAATCCTAAAACCGAAGAGAGCGCTGTGGCGAAACGATTGATAAGTTTGCAGGAAGTAGCGCTGCGGCACGAACACCCAGTCTCCTCTGATAACCGATTTCCCCGCTATAATAAACTTGTTTTCAGCATATGCATGCATGTGTATCATTACACCGTAATCGAGAGCTCACCGCGTGCAACATAAAATCATTTAGCGTTACTTTGAATTACATATCGGTCAATTTTTCTTTATCGCTGTATAATCTCTCTCTACTTCCTCTCTTTCCTCTCTATTTTTTACCGACCTAAGGTTGTAACATTCCACTTACACGTACGCCATTCCCTCCCTTCGTACAACTTTCACGTAATATGCCTATACATTTCCGTTCAATTCGTCGATCGCATGGTGAAACATATCTTATATCTCCGTCCCGAACATAATGAATTGTACGTTCATTTGTTGCACAAACAGAGAACTCGTGGATTAAATTTATTAAAAATTGAATTCAGTTATTTATTACTGCGATATAATTATATTTTAACAAAATACGAAACGAATTGCTGATTGTTTTGTACTTTTTTTCTTGTTTTCATACATCAGTCGAAACGCTATCGATACGCGATTGTTGTATACTGCGCAGTTGGCATAATGGGGAGACGGCGAAACTTACAATTGCCGAGTAAATTTAATTGACGGAAGTGTAAGCGATAAAAAGTATAGCGGCGCGTGGCCCGCAGGCACCTGTATAATTCAACGTCAATCCGTTCCAGCATCCCAATGGAATCGGTTTTAACCTGCCCCGGGGATTATTCGATTAAATTAGCTGCGATCGTCGTCGCGTAGGTGCAGCGATCACGAACCGGTACGTTTGAAACGCGCGTGGAAATTTGAACCGGAAGTGACACAGTCCGCCGATACTTGACCAGACAGCGTAGTACGTAGCTCGCGGGGAATCTCGGGATTTCTTATCAACGATGCTCGAGTAAGAACACAACCGCATCGACTATCGTACATTTTCACGAATGTTCGTTGAACGATACAAGTCTTGCGTTATCCCCGCAGAGTCGGTTCGCTGCTTGACATGCCTAGGTGGTATAGGTGTGCATACGTGTATATATATAACATATGGTACCTACGTTGATTTTTAAATTGTATTTATTGGCTCCCAACGATTGAACGTAATTGAATCAAGCATAGGGTTATTTACGAACAGTTAGCGGTCGTCCCATCTATCCATTCATCCGTTTGTTCCTTCATTCATTCATCATTCACGAACGCAGCGGCGAATAGCTTCTGGGACGTTATAGTAGCTATACCAGTAGTAAAAGGTCCATTCAATTGATCAGTGATTGTCTAAATTATAAGATTGCCATACAATGGCTCTCATCTCGTTCTATTGGGGTCCGCACGGCCTCCGCCGCGTTCGCTCGTTGCGTCATCGCTTAAAAACCAGAATTAAATCGTTAATTCATAGACCATAAGCACGTTGTAGGTACCTATAACGCGAAAACTGATTGTTCCGATCATGTAACATACACGCGTGAAACGAGTGCGCATCTACAATTATACAAAATAATCGATACGATTGTTACGCAGAATTAAATAATCAATTAAATAAACAAATAAATAAACAAACACCGCCCGTCTTATGCGACATTGTACTTCCTGTTGTTTTTTTCTTCGATATTCCATAATCGCCGTATAGGATGTACATCCATACCCGCGATATCATATTATATTCATCGTGGAAAATTATATCGGAAGAATATTATACATATTATTATATATTCAAACAACATTACTAATATACCGCGAGCTTGTGGTGGCGCAGTGAAGTATGCAATGCGCGTGCGAATGGGCGTTTTTTTGTATCGTAATTAAACACGGCGATACGTTATGCGCACATAAGTATACTCGCGAATGCGCACGATGCAGTTTGAGCGTGTTTTCCGTGAGGCTTAGGCCGCGAAATGGACTGGCAGAAACTACGCTCCGCGGGTATCCGTAGTTCTACACGTATGCGCGTTCGGAAACCGGATTAGGTAATTACTGCACTTCCGAAATGGGATAATGGCTCGAGGTATAGGGCCGTCTCGTGTCCGGCTAACTACACTTCTACGATCGCGGGGAGGGAAGAGGAGAGTAAAGAGCTACCCAAATTAGTCGACAACGCACTGTTGGCTGAGAAGTTTATTTTCCTCCTAATTGAATCAGTTCGTTTGCAACTCGCCTAATGCATTCAAACCTCCAGTATACTACACCCGGTATATTACACTTTCTGCACTTCCGCACACCGCGATCCGTCCCACTACACACCGTGTAACGTACCCGTGACGTCATAACGAGCGTCATAACTCGCCCGTAGCTCTACCCGTACGGCTAGCGTTATAAAGCCTGCTTCCGTTCGACCTAATCCTAATCGACGGATCGGTGCTCCGCAGTCTGCTGATCGCGAGTCTCACGAGCCGCGCGATACACCCCTACGAATGCGGAAACGCGATCGACCCTTTGAAAATTTGAGTATTGAAAGTGAAGGTGAAGAGACAATCTGCCGCGACGACTCGAGGGCTATGCAAGTGCAGCCCAGCTTGGCGCAAGGTTGATAGGAGAAAAAACAATGCGAGTGCGAGGGCTACTCGAGGGGCAGCAGGCGGGAAGAGGCAGGAGGAATAATACACTCCATGGGGAAACCCACGGAGACCCCTTATTGTAGGTGGGGAAGCACGTGTCCGGGAACAGGTGCCTCATTGTTTGTCAGCCGCAACAGCCACGCGGTTCTTTCCGCATTTACTGCAAATAAACGTTGCGTTGGCGCAAAATCCTCGTTCGCCATTTATCGTTGGACGGACTGTTACGTCCTGGAAGTTTTCACGGGTATTAGGTCCTTTTACAGTTTTCAATAACTTGACCCCTTCGCCGCCCATCGGAACGAGGGATGCATTCAATTTCATTCAATAATTCACAATTAATTTTCAGTCACGGGCTTAACCTGCTGCATTGCAGCTTGTATAACGGCTCTTGAGATTTATCTGATAATTATTCGTGTCCTGATCATGGAAATTCGAAAAAATTTAAGACTCAAGAATACACGATGGAGCCTTTGACTCTCGTATGTGGTGTTTATAATCGTTTCACCAAAAGTACATCAAACGATTCGTTAAGTAAAATTCAGAAAATTTCTACGCAACGGATGTCAGAGATTATAATTGCGACAGCAAGCAGCAATTTCGAAAATTGATCAGATTTGTTTTTTCTGGGGAAACATTTTATCTGTACAAAATATTAATATACGTATACCGCGTTCTGCTGAATGTACACTCGAGATTTGCAGATGAAAGAAATAATTCTATCAGTTCAAGTTACATGAGAAAATCTGCAAGTTGTCTTATTGTGAGAATTCATATTTTTTTTCTCAACATTCCCGGACGCGGTTACTGCAGTGGTTAGACAATTCTAACAAGTGGAAACTTTTTGTCTCATGTTTAGAAAAATATGATATGTATATATATATATAAATTTATATATGTATATATGTATATATATATACATATATATATCGATATAATCGTATACGTGCACATGTGCAGGCACCGAAGTAATAGTCAGGGAGACATGTAGATCCGTGAATGATGCTAACTGCGAGAAGAGAGAGAGAGAGTTGATCATGAAACCGATTCGTCAGATATACGCATAGTTTGGGTCGGTTCACACGCGGGGAGAAACGTGCTATGCATATGGGCTCGCATCCCAAGTACAAAGGCTGATCCATAAAACATAAAACGCAAAAAATAAAGGAACCAATATATCAAGGCATGTGTGCTGTACGCTGCTCCGTCCTCCTCGTCGGCGTCGTCGTCGTCGTCGTCGTCATTCTCGCCGGGCGCGCATTCAGAGCGAAAACCAGTTTGCTGGTGGGGACCCGATTCCTTTTTGAATGGCAATGCCAGTCTGCTCGCTACGCTCTGTCATTTGCATAGATTTCAGTTTGTCGGTGTTGATCTGCATATCGGGTGTCGTTAATATTAGGCGCGCGTATACCCGCGTATATGCACGTACCTTACAAATATATATGTATGTATGCTGTATATATACGTATTGGCATGTACCCTCTCACCGGCTGCCACCTATGTCTCTCTCCCTTTCCGCAAGTTTGTCGTTATAGGTACGTATAGGAGGAAGTGAGATACGAACTTGCGTTTTGATGTTTTTTTTTTCCGCCGCTGCTTCAGTCTATGCTTATTTCCCCGCCATTTAAGGACATTGTTAATCAAACTACAGAGTCGAAATTCCGCCAATATATATTTCACCCGATTATCCATTGTGACAGGAAAAAATTATAACCAACGTGATTTCATTGTCTGTAAATGAAGAATTTCCACAAATCACGATGGATTCAAGTAGAGTACAATTAAACATGGAAAACCCCGTGATTAATGTTTATTTATTATAATTACGTATATAAATATTGTATATATATATATATATATGTATATTTTCTCACGTATTCTGAGTTGATTTAATACTATTCCTTCGACTAATCATGATTCTGGTGTTTTGCCCCTCTTCTTCTGTGTTTCTTCTGCCACCGGAGATGCGGTGTCACTTATATATGTAGCACAAAGACACGCGATAAGATGAAATATTATCAAGATTGTTTCCATATTTGGAAGCTGCTCTTGGGTTTCACACACGTATAAAACCGTTATACAATAAAGCTTCTCGCTTATACGTTATACACTTATATGTAACGTGTAACCTCACGGTCATCGTCAGTCTGCCGCAGAACTGATAACGGCCGAAACCGGTCTCGTCGTGAATTACTCGAGTCATTTACGTGATCGTTTTACACCGATATATACTTCGGTCGAGGTATACAATGATTAAAGATCAGTGCACCGATTACGAGGTATCCAAAAATTAAAATTGTACGCCAGAGATGAAATGCGATGGTTGAATTTTCGGACCAGGTGCATGACAATTCTAGCCCGGATAGAATTTAATTTCCAAACCCACGGAGGTTACACGATACCCAACAGACGAAGGGAATTTATCTGCCGCATCTCTCCCTCTCTTTTCCTCGGGTTATTTGGCTTCCGCTCAGGACCAACGTCGAATTCCTTCCTCCTCCTTCTCGTTCTCCTCGCCCTGCGTCCTAGCAACTGAAGCAGCTTTCTGTAACACGCCGAAAGCTGCACCTACTCTTTATGCGTTTCGGAAGTAGAAAAACAGAAGACTCGCGATCAGGCATCGTTAAGATAACTGCGGGGCGCATGCGTCGGGGGCGTAGCGAGGTCACCGACCGGAAGTCGGAAGTGGGGAGTATAAGTCCTTCGTAAGTCATTAAGCCTTCTCACATCGCGTCTCAATCTTTCTGAAACTCTGCAATCTCGGCCGTGTACGCGACGTGTAAGTTTTCCTGCATCCGCCACTCCGCAGCCACGCTGCAAATGGAAGATGAACCTTCCGAATAAATTACTTTTTTCGTTCTCCCTTGTTTACCGCAAAAATTTTTTCCCAATTACTCGTTTTGCGCGATTTTCTTTCGCAACACGAGCGAGCTCTCGTGCGATTTTACACCGCAATCTTCATCGTAAAACCCTGCTGCGTTAAGGACGGTGATGTGTGAACTGCGTTGCTTAATAACCCGTATCTAGTAGGCCGTCACTCTGTATAGTTGGTCGTGGGTGTGGAAGCGGAGCATACGTAATTCGACGATTCTAATTACCAACAAAGAATTGCAATTAGAAAGTGTTTTAATTGAAAGTATTTCACAATATTGCGTAAACTTGTACCGTGCACAGAGGCGCTGCGGAAGACTTGATTTACCGTTTACAGCTACGGTATTACACTATACCGACTGTTTCACCTATTTTTTTTCTTCTTTAACATATATCAAAGCCAATATAAATTGTCGATATCGTGGCAGAATGTTTTTTCCAGCACATTTTTTTTTTTTTTTTATTACATATTACGTATTTATTATATATGTATATCCGTGAACGGCTTGACTGTCATTTTCAACGTAATGCGTAGATTTGTTTGGGATTAACTCGTTCAGCTAACAATTGCAACTTGCAACTTTCTATGTACTTGACAGGATTCTCAATTTCATTTTCACGTTCTGCTTCACGAAACTTAGCCAGCAGATAAAAAAAGTGAACGAAACTAACCGACCAACACCTATTTATACGTGTGTCGGACTTAAATTCCCAGCTTACGGTTAAATTCAGCTTCGCAGAGGGGAGTCAAAAGGGGCGACTCAACTTGCGAAATCGTGAAAGTTTACGCTGATGGATCTTGACCAGCACTTCTCCTCCGTAAAGTCCTTGACCTTCGCAAAGTATTATGACCTGTACAACATATTATACGTATACAGTTTCAGCCGCAAGTATACGTATAGGTAGGTTTCATGCAACCCGAAAGCGTGGCGAGTTGAAATTGTCGAGAGGCGCTAATTGGCTTCTGCGGCGGTTATACATAAGACGGGGATCCTCTCCTCCTCCGCACGGACCAGCTGTCGTAAAGTTTTCTTTTGAAAAAAAATCGAATGAAAAAAGCACGAAGCGAAACCCCCAGAGATTTCGGGTGATTCGAAGAATTTCTTTTGAGCGTATGGACCAGATGTAGACACCTATGCAAGCTAAAACCTCTTCACTTTTTGAAGGTCCATATTACATAGAGAGCTTGCGGAGCAGAGACTCGATTTTTCGCAGTTTTCCATCGTTTTTTCTTTCACCCTCGTCGATTTGTCCGCATGAACGCGCTCCGAGCGGCTGAAAGGGGATGCGGACGGTTTCCTTATACCAGTTCGAGGGTGAATATTGATGGAGTTTGGGGTAGGTAAGTCTATGTAAAACCGATAATCTCAAAACGTCTTTACGGTGTTAAATTGATACTTGAAATCCTACCGGCTGAATGAGCTTTATACTGAACCACCGTGTGGTTTAAAACGCTGCTATATATATATACATACATACATGCGCAGGGTAATTCCGGGTGAGATGGTCATAGGTAAGAGATGCTCGCAGTATAGACACAAACATGCTTATTTAGTTACCGTGATATTTCATCAACGTTTCTTTTCCACTGTCGTTTTAGTTTGACATTCCTTCTGCTCGTGTAGTTGTTATTTTTATTTCTGGTTTCTCGACCGAATTAAACCCGTGACCAGCTAACGTATATATACCGCAGGTTATACCTATGTATAACATTGCACACAACGTATAATCTATAACGTCCCATCGAACGGGCGTTAATTAAAACGCGTTGACGTCTATTATTCTTTTCGCTGACCCGAGAAATATATTAACGACCAATATCTGTCAAATCCTCTCCCTTCCTCTCTCTCTCTCTTGCTCTCGTTTTCCCTCATTTATAGAAACGGTGATAGAAATACGTATATTCTGGACATTTAAGCAAACAACGTACATCATTAATACTACAACCGTTTCCTCCATCGGTTTGTGTTTGCCACGATTTTCCGAAATAATATATTACGACTAACCGAAGTGTAGGCATATATGTTATTATACGTACGAACTTTTACGCACACTTAACAGGTTGATTTATTTAAATTAGATGAAGAATCAACGTTCTCACACACGTGCATTGTGAAAAGCTCGAATTATGTCAGCGTGATCGTCGGACGACGGCACAAGTCGTCGAGCTTCATAAGATCGTTTCCCTAATCCCTCGAGCTTATCGTTAGGAAAGCTGCAGCATCAACCTGCAAAGCTAGCTCGCGTCATCCGAGATATCGTCTTATGCTGCAGTGTGCGCGTGTGTGTTTGACTCATTCGGAACGTCATTGATCCCGGATTTCAATTTTAATCCTCACCCAGCAGTCAAATATCACGAAATTCGTGATTTACCTATTACATAAGGGGATTTCCTCCATCCTGGTAATCTGTGAAATCAATCAATAACTATATCAGAGAAACCTGCGTGCCTACATTATGACCGTTGTGCATACATTATCCATAATATTATGACAGCTGATGACGGGCCTTCGCCGGTGTAGTTTTCGCCTATTTTGAACGGTAATTCAACGACCAGATGTCGTTCTTGATATATATGTTAGATTTACTTGCGTACTTACTCCTTCCCAATAACTTGTACCTAATTTCGTACCTGTAATGACGTTTGTGAATTCGCTGAGCAGATAGGTAACCGTGTGCAGAAAAGCGGTGTGACACGAAGACCGAGAGACAAATAGAAAGAAGAGAGAGACAGAGAGAGAGAGAGAGAGGGAGAGGATCCGCGTGCACCACCACGTGGCGCCACGATTAAACCCCTCCTCTACCCCGCCCCTTCTCTCCCTCCTCGGTACGCTCACCCTTCAGAGGATCTCACTTGAGTTGCGATATCGCCAACGTACCGGCTCATCCTGTGCAGCTCGTTCTAAACGTCTCCGTTTTCATCTGTATTAAACGGGTTGTTTTTTTTTTTTTTATAGTCGTGCTCTAAATTTGCGCGCAAGATGTCGGAGAAGTGGAATCTGACCAATTCAAAATAGGTATACATATAATGTGCGAATGAATGAAGTAAGTAGCGGGAAATCAAGCGAAAACCGCATTTTAAGACAATGCGTTGCATGTATCGAAAATACGGAGTTTATAATCTTGGTGCAGCCATTTTTGTGTTCAGTCAATAATAGATTGTGTAAAATTTTTCACGCCCATTCAGATAACGTAGCTTATACCCCCTTAAACCGAACGACTGGCAAACCGTTGCGGAACACCCGGTCACCGTGTATAATAAGCGTATAAATATAGGGGTCACAGGGTGCCCTGAAGATACACGTGTGTAAGGGTCGACATCGCGGCCATCGATGAAAACTCTATACGTGCATACGTGTATATATGGGGTGCAAAATGGCTGACAATGAGCGGTACAAGCAGTACAAGTGCTAGCAAGATCGAACACACGTACCGCAGTTTGATAGTTATCTAATTTATTTTGCCATGCATCGTTGAAATCGTCGATCGACCGCAGCTGCCCGTGCCTAACATTCAACGGAATTCAAGATCGTCCTGTTTTTATATAGGATATTATTATAAAATACAGGTGTCTGTGTGTGTAATTCAAGTATTATGCACAAAGCTCGCGTGATGAATTCATATTTGATCGTTTCTTCTTTCGCCTATGTAGTTTCCCAAATCCGGTGTGGGGCCGAAATTATTGTTCACCAATTGAAACTCGATAGACAGTGTTATACGTACAACGCGTTAAAGTGCCTGGTATGCATTTACGAAAAATATCAAAATTGTTTTCTAACTTTTTATTTACTTTTACAGGTTGTTTTTTTTCCCCCAATCAGATTGTTTCGTTACGTCTGTTCACCTCCGTTTCTCTCTTTACCTCCCTCGCCCTCTCCTTCTTTATCCCTGACCTCGCGCCTCGTGCACCGATGCGTGAATCCTCCAGCTCGACCTACGGTCAGCAAAAGTTGGCGTCTTGTACCTTTCGCCTTAGGTCAGCCTGGCTCATTTACCCGCGCGTGGATCACTCGTTATGCGTACAACCTGCACGATTATCACCTCTTTCGATACGCCGTCAATTTGCAATATTCCTGCTCGAATATCACGTTGCATCCCACAAGTACGTACGCATCAGAAGCTGAAAAGCTGCTGACAGCCGCGTCTTCCATCCGCCAGTAAGTCACGTGTTTCCTTGTACGTAGATTGCAGGCATACTCGTCTGAATTACCTTTAACCGCCTGTCTCTGTCAAGCTACTTTAGCGAGCGGCAACACTGCGATGTGCAACATACTTGTGTTCGACACATTTACATATTACTTTCTGCATATTACGTAAGGTATGCGCGTCGCGTGCTATTTTCACCGTGAGTGTAGGTGCAAAACATCAACACGTGGCGCCACGTACGAGAGTATAATTATCGTTGAAAACTTATTCCGCCAGCGCATGAATAGATGTACGTTATACTATATACAATATACATATCTGCAGGGAGTTACGATGCCGTTTAATATGGTTAGCACAGGTTTTACACTATTTTTCAATTCAATTCAAAGACTAGAGATTTTGAAAGAAGTATGACGATACGGGGAGAAGATTATTGAAAATTCTGAACGAAGGCGTAAGAAAGAAAAAGAAACGCGTGCACAATGGGATAATTTAGAGAAATGAAATGAATGGCCAGAAGAGAATAAAAGAAAATTGATACCCCATGCGACAAAAGATATTCTGTACCTGCAGTGTGTAACGTATTGTACGTACTAATAAAACTTCCATCTGCGCTGCCCACGGTAATCTCCATTCAGCGGCATGCGTTGCACGCGATTCGGCTCGAATGAATAAAACAAAGTTTGATAATCGAATACGATATTTTGGGGGAGTATATCATATTACACCGGCACTGCGTTACGTGTATGCACGCTTGTCGTTTACAGATTTCAAAAAATTCGATATCTCGGTGTGTGTTTTGTGACCAGGTTCGTCCGGAACTTGAAGGTGCAGATATCATAAGGTGTGTGTGAAAAAAATCAGAAAGAGATAAGAATGAGACAGAGACGGGCTGTTGGGCTAACTCGGTGGAAGGTGTATCATCGCACATACCTACCTACCTACCTACCTTCGACGCACGCACACAAGCGTAATCGTCTTGCCTGCCGCGTCGTGCGGACGTACCTACGTATAGGCGTAGAGAGAGGCGTGGTTTAAAAAAGGGGGCGGGTCCCTCTCTCGGTATAGTTTCCCCTTCCCACGTCGCGAGGCATCGAACTCAGGACCGGGAGCAAGCGGGCGAACGGTGGAGTCCTTTTCTCACGCCGGCACCACCACCACCACCACCACCACCAACGACGCTCGACGTCCGACGTCCGACGCCGCGGCGCTCTGACGCTCCTCCACTCGTCGAAACGAGATGCGAAGATGGCACGCCGCGGAGGAGGGAGCGAGCTACTCGATACGATCCGTTCTTTGTCCGCGGATTCCGTCTTACGTTACCTCGTACGTACTTACCGCCTTACACTCTCGGCGTGTCGGCGCGTCGGATTGACGCACGCATCGCCGGTGTCGCCTCCTTACGTCGTCCGTCGTGCCTTTGCAGCGTGGATCCGAGGACCGTGAAAGCCGGCCAATCACAGCCTCGGATTTTATCTCGATACCGCGTCTATCTGCCGCGGTGGCCTACCGTCGGTTCTTTCATCCTTGTTTCGCCTCACGGATACCGACTCTGCGAAAGTTACGCCAAGAAGCGAGCGGGGACGCCGCTCTCTTTCCAGCCTCGGGCACAATACGTTACTGTACAATGCATCTGTGACATACGCGATGGGAATAATGATCGTGGCCGATGCGTGGTGTACCGCATATTATTTGTTTATATTACTTGTACGCGTTCATTCGGACAAAACGATGCAGTAGAGGGGATTACGAGGATCGCTCTCGGTCATTTATTCATTTTTTTCTTCTTTTTTTTTTTTCCTATGTATATCGTCTTGGCCGCGAGAATCTATGGGATACGTGATGTCTGTTCTCACAACCTAGGAATTTCAAATTTTGAAATTCTATCGCTGAACAAACCGCGACTTGCAATTAATATGACAGTTTTGTTGTATCATTCATCTGTATCGCGTGGATCTGAAGGAAGGTAATTTAATGATCGCAATAACTCGTGTGGGAAAGTTTGATTTTGGATTCGGACAACTTTACGGGATCAACGAATGTTAAATCTCAAACAATTGAGCTCGATATAGATTGATTAAAAATAAAATTCTATATTAATTGTGCATTGTTTTAAATTGTAAAATCAAATCAAAATTATCAAATTTAAAGTGCATGTAAGTGATTGTATTGTTAAAAAAAGTGATACGAACACGAAGTGAGAGTAACGGGAAACATTTTTACGCTGTAGCTCAGTCTCCGTATTGTTGAAATGTGACTTGAACCAAGTTGCCCTAATCAGTAATCATCCCGATGCCCTTGGCTATAATAACTCGCGAAAGATCTGCATCCATTGCAGAAAAGTTCATCGACTGGTATATTTCAGACGGCATCGTCATCGTACACTACGCTGTATGCATAAATATATATGTATGTGCACACCACGTGTACGAAGTCTGAAGAGAAACCCAGCGCGTTGGCGGTTGATTCGCCTAGCCTGCATGGCAGCGTCGCACACACACGCACACACGCATATATGTATATACGTATTGTACTACATCTTATAGACATCGTAGGCAGCATGAGCTGCATCGGTAGCCGAAGCAGCATCAGCATCAGCATCAGGAGCAACCATCGGCGGCGGTCCGGATGAGACATCTGTTTGACATCCCTGTTTGCCAAGGCGTGACTCGGCACTTGCGTCCCTCGCAGTGTAGTCTCATGGACCCCGCGTCATATACAAAAGCTATCGGATATAGGTATAGCTGGATGAGTGTCGAGAGGAGAGGAGAGCGTAGAAAACATCTAGGAGTCGGCACGAGATCCCTACGATCGATCTTTGAACTTTCGACTCTCCGGAGTCTTCTTATTATACGGACCTTGTACCTTGTACCTTGGGTACCGAACGGTCCCATTGGTGACCAATTACGCGTGAAAATTGGAAACAAAAATTGTAAACACATCTCGGCGAGTCTATCGTTCCCATTGTGCTATTTTGACGCTTCGTTGATCGTAGAATCGTTACGGAAACTATGTATCAGCCAGCTACTGCCGTCCTGAGAAAAGGTTCGATGGATAGTCAGATCGAGTGGCTTGTCAAGTACAGGCAGATGCCCGATTATTGGAGGTGAAGGAAAAAATTCGACAACCGAAACGACGATTCTATTTGTCAAGTAAACGATGGTTCGTTCGTTCTCTAAATACGTTACACATTGCTTGCTCTCTGCTTCCGTACATGGTCTTCACAATTGTGTGCAATCTCTTAATAACTTTAAAAATGTTTTCGATTCGTCGCGAATTAAATTCTACCGCAGATTTTCATCTACAAGTTGAAATTGTTCACATTCGTTTTTTCCTCAGTGGAAGTAGACGCGACTCGAGTCTTTATCCCCCGCGTGCGTTTGCGTCGGTGAACCGAGTGTATAATAACGAGTAACGTGTTCCGGATGCAGAGGCGTATGATCGCCGCACAACTTGAGTAAGAAGAAGCGCGAGTATTTGGTCCCGGAAAAGTCTAGAAATATACCAACCGCACGACAGCAGACAGCAGCGTGTATCGAAGATATCGAGGAAACGAGAAGGGGAGGAAGAGCGGCACCCTCGCGACTCTTCGAAGCAGGGAACACGTGGTCCCAATCTTTGACGCGATAATAAAACAACAAAAAAAAGAAAAAAAAAGAGGAAAAAAATTAAACGTAAAAAAAGCCACGGTACGGGAGAAGGGAAGTTCTTCTTCGCCTCAGAGATTGAATCCTGCGGTATTTTTCGGATTTGTGGGACAGACCGACCGGCTCGACTGATGTATCGGTTACACGTGGCCGAACGCGAACGAAGAACCATGCTTTATGCCTGCGTACACGCGTACACGTGTATTCGATGTCATATCGCTGCTTGCGCGGGATGCAACGCGTATTCTTTTCGATCGGCTGAGTATTTCCTTTTCTTTCCTAATTTCCGTCCCGGCTCTTCTTCCTTCGGAAAATTTTTTTCTACCCACTTTTTTCAAATGTTTTTTCGGTTTTGTTTTCTTACTTTTCCCTCTTTTTTTTTCTCTCTCTCCTTTCTTTCTCTTTCCACCACCCGAAACGTCGAAGTATTCGGATCTAAAAATATTTTTATGACTCCCCCGCTGCGATCCTACGACCGAACCGGCGCGTCTTCAACTTCTGTTTTGACTGTTTGGATTCCCTCCGCACCGTCTGGCTCCGGGTCGTACATACATTCGGTATGTAGTCTAAACTTTATACGGTAAAAATCTCTTCGTTTCCAGACGAGATACGCTTCTTCTAAGCGGTCGCTACTCTGAATCATAGATATAATGAGACCTGTACAAACTGTGTATGCATACGTGCCTGTACACGACGATCAACAAAGACGTAATCGTTTTGTAATATACGTGACAGTGCAGCCTCGGAACTTTCACTTCTCAATTATTTACCTTGTTTCATTTTAAATATTCGATTGTTTTCTTTATTTTATAATCTTTGTACGCGTCAGTTTTGGAAATGTTTCTGACCGCAAGCGTGAAACAGTGCAGAGGTACTAATTAGGGCTAAAATAAGACACCTACTCAAAGAACGAAAGAGGAAATTTCTTTCCGAACTCTGAACGCGTGATCGATTGCACTTCCATTTTACTTCCTGTGTGAAAATAATCACAGTTCAAAGTATCCGTAGTAGTTATACTGCGGCAAGAAAAGAAAAGTGTAATGGTAAGTCCAAAATAGTAACAACCACTTTAAAATTTACTCACAAACATCCGAAATACTTGATATTTTGTGTTACTATGAAAGTCGACTAGTTACACAATTACTTTCGATTAGTTCAATTTAAACGAAAAGACGCAATGTTATATTTATTAAATCATTGAAACAATGACTCCCCGTAATTAAAATCCGCGTACTAAACAGAAATTCGTAGAAAAATTACGTACCGCATTAATCGAAATTTAGCCGGCGATCAAATCACTCTGAAATCTGTTGCGAACGTAACGGGTTGCCCATTGCGATACAACGAACGAACGAACACCAGATATTCACCCCCGCTAACGCATGTCACGGAACGATTTACACATAACCGCGATTATTCGGTGCGGTGTACGTATCTCGGAACCCCGTGCACACACACACGCACCGATGCATAACGCACAGATGTAGGTGTACGGAACGGTTTTCGTCGTCGTCGTTTGTCACGGACGTTCCTGTCGTCAAGTTTGATGGGTTGTCAGTGAGCATGATCGGGTTCGTTTAGTCGCGGTCACTTCTGCCCCCGTTAAACCGAACTGCCAGTGCAGCTCATGGGGGATGAATTAAACGGACATTATACGGCGCGACCTGCAGGTGTGCACCTGACGTTGGCTGTCAATCGTTTTATCTAACCGTTTTGGCTATTTCCTCGGTTCTCGTTACCCGCGTCAGTCCCCCCCTTATATCAAACTTTTCCACGTCGCGTGATGAAATGTGAAATGCTGCTTTTTTTCACCTATCGGTCAAGCTTTGAAATTTTTCCTCTACCGATCGGGAACTTGCACATTTCGCAGCGTGCGATACGTCGTCTCTCACTCTCCGCTCCGCCACCGCGAGCCAATGAGAATGTATGTGTGATACGACATATATTTTTAGAAAGATATCTAATAGGGGGTACGCGGAGAAGAGCGAGATTCGAGTCGCTGCAATATGCATATACGCGCATATGTACCCACCGTATAAACGCAGCACTTTCGCTCGCGCGCGTGCGTACGCTTATGTTTTATAATTGAAGACAGTTGGCATACCTCGAGCTATATACGTAGATATAGACAGCAGTGCACCGTGCTCGCTGCACTCCTCGACCCGTTAAGCTCTCTCACAAGGATCATTTTTCATCGACGCGACACTCCGAGATAAACCCCTCTTCCCCGACTTCCTTGAACCCCTCCACTTCCACTTTCCCTCGTCCCACTTTTCACCCTCGAGTGAGGTGAGTCGTGCAAACACAATACCTGTAAAAATATGTTTGTAATAAGAAGATTGGCCGGAGCCTAGCGACTTGTTGTTTATAATGTTCCTTTCGAGATGTTTTGGTGTCGCGGTGTCCAAGATAAAGGTTCGGTCGCCACCCAGGAGGGTCTACGACCTACTCAAACCGCCTTCGGAGCTCTGGCTCGCTCTTCGACGTCGATGTATAAATATACACGGGCTCGAAGATGTCCACCAAGTTCGTATTATATACATACCTCTTCCATCCGTGTATAACGTGTTATATCCGACTATCGTATAGCGATTGTGGCGTTGTATAACTTTGATCGTAAAACAAGACTCGGGCATTTATTTATTCAGAATCCGAATACCGATCTAATCTTTCGCGACGTTCTAATTGCCTTGATCGATATCGTCGCGAACATTCGACTCCGATCATTCGCGATAGAATTTAACCGAAAAGCCTCGTTACTCGCGGTGGGTTGATCACAATTACTGTGCGATCCTGTTGCGTTCGAGTCGAGATTGGGGAATGCGCAGGTAAGATCGGTTCGTAACGCAAGACGTTCGTAACGCAACGCGGCACGTACGGCTCGTCGAATAATGAAGAAGGAAAAAAGCAAGAACAAAGGTGAAAGGAGTAAAAAAAAAAAAAAAGAAATGTGACTAACAATAAATAAAATAATATTCGCTTATTTGTAATTATAATACCACACTATGACGTGCCTTCGACCCCCTGTGTGTTGTGTCTTCCTGCTGGACCGTATCGTATCGCGTACTTGCTTATCACCTTCGATACCGCGTTATCGAGGCGAACGCACGCGGTGCCGTCGACGTTGTAGACGTACCTTATACGGTACAGCAGCTTATACGTGCATACGCATCGAGTTGTAACAACTACGCGCCGAAACTCGCGAGCGATCGGCGGTTATTAAACGTTAGCGGGTTTCCAAAATCTTGGGATCAAGGGATGAATCGGCGTAAGCACGGCGTCGGTGAAATTAGCCGCGTACCTGAAGCTCAGAAGACCGCATGTACGGCGTACGCCTAATCGCGAAGAAAACACGCACGAAGTGAGAAAAAAGATGTAAAATATTGAATTCCGTGCAGCGTGTCGTGGGTATAAGAACCGATATATAAGAGAACGGCACACGTGTATAATAATGCGTTAATGCCCGTCTCAAACGGGATGCTATACACCCGTCACTCAAGTTGGTACTCCTCTATGTGCCCCGCAGGCTGCTCTGCAGGATCGGGAGAATAATGCCAATTCATTGTTCTAATCTGTGCATACGATTAAAACACTGGCCCCTGTCTATTACCTCGTGCGGTCCACGCGCAACGTATGCGACGTGCACGTATACGTGCCTGTTTCTGTGTAGGTACGCATTATTGAGCCAGGCGTTGATGATGGAAACGGGACTCTCGGAGAGCCGAAAACTACCCGGTGGAAAGAGAGGGCGAGAAAAGGAAGCGAAGGGAGGAAAGGGAAAGCTCACGGGTTCTATGAGGCCCTCAAAATTTCAACTCCCACACCGTACCGTCGTTCCTACGTCTCGGGGGCGACACAAAGCGTGTCAGACGGAAACAATGAGCGTCATCTGACGCTCAATTACCGAGTTAATCCCGCTCCTTTAATAATTAAACAAATACACGTGGTTTTTCCTTTTTATTTTTTCATTTGTGTACGTTCCTGTGTCAAACTCCTCACCCGCGCTCTATTTTCTTTATTTCACTCTCGTTGGCGCGAATAGCCCCCGCGAGTTTTTTTTAACGGTGATTGGTCGTCGCGCCGCAGGATGGCATACTTATTACAGAGTGATCGCATCCAGGCAATAGCCGTATATGTGTGTACGTGGAAGCGTTCGACCAACGCTCGCGCACGGAGCCGCGTCGCAACGCATTGTACCCGCGACTGATTATTATATTATGCGACCGGAAACGGATGTGTGAAACTAATATACGCCTCGGGGTAACGAGCCTGTATGCGTGTGTGTCGCTGCTGATGCTGATGCCGATGCTGTGTGTAAATGAGACGATTTAAGATGGAAAGGAAATCATTCGTCCGGTGCTTATAATACAATTAAGTGAAACCTGTGTACCTATTAATTCGGACGTTTATTTACGCAGTCGGGCCTTCTTTCGATAATTTTCCGTCTGTGGCAAATTTCCCGATCATCCAGGTTCGCGGGTGTGTGTAAATTCCACCACTACGGTGGCCGTGTAAAGCAGGTGCTGCACCCGCTCGACGAAACATCGACTTATATTTAAGGGATGTGACGGAATGATATTAAAAGTCCCCCTCCACTTTCCCCGTCGTAATTTACCCTCGGTCTACAAACTCGTTCGTCAATATCGTCGAAAGACTGTGAGTCGGTCGGTGCAGAGGCGAAGGTACGCGGGTTCAGGGGGTGAGTTGGTTCGCGTTTCTAGCCGACGTGCAGGGCGATACAGTCGCAATAATTAATACGCCGTTATTATAAATATCGAATACAAACCCCGTTCTGCCTCTCCATATTAAATTGAATTTAGCATTGGCAGGAGGAGGTAGCGGCAAGAGGGTGAACGAGACGTGGGGGCGGTACTCGATACCAACGCTTCCTCCTTCCAATATCTACCCACCCAACGATACAGAGCCACCTACCCACTCTGCCTAGAATTTCAACCGTAGGCGCAATCCAATTCCAATTGCGAAAGAGAAATTCATTAATAAATTATTCAAACTGACAGCGCGTTGTACGTTGTACGTATCTCAAGTACTCTATATTGTATCTGCATGAACACTTCGATGCTCGGCTATACGTACTGTTAACCGTGTCTATGTACATTTATCAAACCCGCAATCACGGTCTATACGTTTAACGTTATTCACCCACCCATTTGTGACGCCACTTTTCTCATCCGCCAATTGAAAACTCCAATGCCGTACAATTCTCTTCTCTATTAGTTGAAATACGCGCTACTCGAATCGTCGTTCGCTGCGCAGAAATGACGATAATGCACACGGATACTAGTCGGTGTGTCGAAATTAAAAACAACAGGATCGAAACAAGGAGAAAAGAAAATGAAATGGAGCCGAGAAATGTGCAGGGATGCCGACCGGGTGGGTATGTTATTTCTCGAAAAGGTCTCGTCGGGGGATGATTTTCCGCCTTCCTCGTACTCCCTCCCCACGACGTTTCTACTTTGGCGAAGCGAGTGCACGCGGGAAAGGTGTAAATTAGAAATTAGAAGCGCGCGAGGGTGGCACAGGTGGAAACAATAATTACACCGCCGGCGAAAGAGTAAAGGTTGGCCATCTCTCATAACGGAAGGGTGCCGCCACGGAAAAGGTGAGCGAAGAAAAACAGTGCAGACTTGATCAAAGTAAAGGGGTTCGAATGCGCACTGCCAACCATGTGGGTAATTATCCCGGACTTTACATTAAGCCCGCGCTCCCTTAATTTCGCCGCCTTGACCATCCCGCGGCAGATCCCCGCGGACTTTCGTTCGTTTTTCCACTACCAGCGTAAGAGTGTACGTAAGGACGTATATTTGTACGGGGCAGGTTGCGTAATATGCTCGCAGACTTTGTTACCCCGTCATCGAATCCTTCCCGCTGTACGTTCGAAATTATTCGAGACTGTGCTAAATAATTTAATTAATCTGATTGAGAACGTTAATGCTGCAGCCTCTGCCTGCCTGGGGAAAATGATATCCGAATGAATTAATACAGACCGACCGAGCGACGAAAAAGAGACAAAACGCGAATTTCGACGGTATGCCAGGTGGCCCTAATTAGCTAAGTAAAGCTTGAGTATTATCGCTTATTTTCAACCCCTTGTATAGCCTCCGCATTAACAAGGTTTCATCTCCGTCTCTTTTCTCTCCCCCTCTCTTCCTCTCTTCCTCACTCTTTCTCTCTCTCTCTCTCTCTCTCTCTCTCTGTCCGTCTGCCTCCTCATTCGTCCGAAGCTTGCTGCATCTTTCGCTCGTGCGGATGCGACGCAGTGCTGGGAATTTCAAAAATGTAGGTACACGCGCGCTATTTTAATGGCGCGATAAAAAATGGGTCGACTAATTATTCATCCTTTACCCATCCGATGACACGTATATAGCAGAGATACAAGTGGCTGCGTAAAAACTTGAAGGATCGATCATGACGTAGTGGAAGGAAAAATTTGCGTTCACTCGTTACACGTCCATCCTCCTCCTCGACGTTTGCGTATAGGTAGGCATATACCTACCGCCTCTGCACCAACGGAGGGTGCTCTCGCGTAAAGGGTTCCCCGATATTAACCCCGGGGCGATCCTCGAAGCGATTTGAATAGCTTCGAGTAAAGTGATAAAATCACACGGTGGAAGAAAAAAAAATATCACCGCGGTTTCGTTAACAATTATGGAAACCGTATAATTTTTATTCCTCGGTAGGTATATAATACACGTCATAGAAACAGTATTACATATAAGTCGCGGATAATCATCGTACTTCCTGCACCGGCCAATAACTCTGATGATTTTTTCCGCGGCATTGAAGTCTTTGATGAATGGATTTCTAATGATTGATAAAGATAATTAACCGAGTTCACTTCACCCCATCGTCGCAACCCTTTGATTCGAGCTTCCCCACCTCCATTACCGCCCCCGTTACCGTCACCCCCGCCCCGTCCCCAACCCCTTCCGCCACCCTATCCGCTTGCTTTGAAACCCCTTCTGAAGCGATTTTCACGCAGCCTTCGTTCGTCTCATATTTCCGTCTCTCCTGATGAAGTCCGTCCGTCCGTCCATCCGTCCGACCGTTCATCTCTAGCGATTTTAATCCACCTAAATATAGGTATAACACAAGTGAAACGTGCATAAACCGAAAGCCCGCCTGCAGCCAGGTATTCGCGCTATACTTTCGGCTATTTCTAAATTACATACCACAAACGTGAATCCTGCAAGTGTGTTTTTTCACGTTTGTATTATACGCACTGTAATATCTGCAGCTGCGCAGGGATACGGTTACGTACGAACGATAAATCTGTACGGAAATATCCAACCTCTACTTTATATTCGCTAGATCAAATGGTAAATGCAACGAAATTAATAAGATTTTTACGCCCACCGTAAAACGAGGCGCCTGGATGCGCGTAGGTGTGCATAATTGCACGGAGCATGCTCGTACTATAATCGTAGAATTTTCATTATCGGGAATATTAGCCGTTTTAC
The DNA here is from genome assembly GCF_021901495.1 of Neodiprion virginianus. Lineage (NCBI taxonomy): Eukaryota > Metazoa > Arthropoda > Insecta > Hymenoptera > Diprionidae > Neodiprion > Neodiprion virginianus. The sequence goes on along the minus strand of NC_060879.1, from coordinate 29,938,351 downwards.
TCGATGCTAATTGGCGCTGCGATTCTGCGATTCTGCATGTGATGGCAAAACTATAATCATTCGAAGCCGAGTAAGAATCCGAGATATCCAATTATGAGCCAACCGATGCAGTACCAACGATTTAATTAACATTCAACGTGAATCTCGTCGTATAGTGTGTGCACGTATAAGATACGCGAGTCACTGTCAATGCGAAATGGACATAAAATATAAAAATCGTCAATTTATGCGCTTAGAATTTTTTCTAAGACGGACTTTTGACCGCGGACAGTGCGATGCAAATGCGTCTGGAATAAATCATACGAATGTAAGCGTGCGTGTAATGAAATCACAGGAAAAATGAGTAAGATAAACAAAGAAGCCTATCGCGCTCCCTCTCCTTCATCAATACCGCCTTGCGAGTCAATTATCAAGCGTTGAACAGGGCAGGACTGTACACGAGCAAATTTTCGCATGCGTCACACGCTTACATATGATATTCAGAAGTTACAATTCGCAGTGATTCGTACCGGGAATGATACATCGTGCGGGAGATAAGTTGTTATCTAGCGATTGTGTCAACCACTTGTTATAACAAATTCCCTATAAATCGAGCGACAGGCGAGATGCATGCATGCAGGAAAAACGAAAAACCACGATTCAGTTCCAAATAAAGATATTTGTCGACATATCGCTTCGTCACAAAGTACATCCATCATTTGCCTGGTTATTCCGAGTAATCGTTATTATGATACCTCGCCGATGGAATATGCATGTATAAATATAAGGTATGAAAATAGAATTCTAGAAAAATCCAAGTAGGCGTATGTGATTTAACGAAGTTGTTTTCACACCCCCTATACACCCTGGCACGACCATTGCCGATGTAATATTCACTCGTTGTTTAATCATTTTTTTTACAAACAAACAAGGTTACTGCGTCAAACAATCTTATTGTAATAAGAGTCTCCAGACTTTGAAAAATTTCGATTTCAAATACATCCACTTTTCTCACACGCCATTCTTTGCTGTTAGCATATTCTTTTGACTCGAAGTTTCCTCATTACACACGGAGACCCTCGTTCACTCCTTTAGACGCAATTCCTAGATTACTCTTTATTACAATAAACATATATTTTTTCTTACTCGCCAGTAGTCGAATATTCGAGAAACCTGTATAAATCAGGCATCCTGCGGCAGCCTGCAGCGTCCGCGCGTTTGAACACGAGAACAATGGAATATTAATTTCACACGCAATGTATCTGGTAACTAAATCAATGAGTCATTCGTCTGATTATTACATATGCAGTCGGGCGACTGAGACCGGCCGAAACTGAGGGGCGGGGGAGGGTTGCCGGATCAAAATTACACCCGGGAACGCGATGCCTATGGAGGGAATGCCAGTGTTGTATTGCTACTTTCATTCAGAGGCGAAACGTAGGTGCTTCCTGCACACACGTATGCCGCTGTGGACGCAGCTCTCGGTGGATGATGGAGGGGGGTGGGGGGGTATATCGATTTTATTCCTGTTTTAAATTATTACTCATTCCTTGTGACGTGCCGCGTGTGCGTTATGGTGTCGCTAGCTAGGGTGCAACTTTGTTTATACATATATCGACTGCGGAGCGACGTACATTCGTGTATACGGTACATATAACATAAACCATAATGCATTTACGGGGGGATATTATTCTACGGACTAAACTTTGACCGTATAATCCCGAGCGGGAAAGAGAGGGACCAATGTTCTGTCCTGCTTTAACTTGACGTTGGGCGACACAACTGCGAATCAGGATATAGGCTGATTTACATAGGCCATTACGATAGCCTGAGGTATAATACGAAAAATGACCACAATGGACGCATCGAGTTTTTTTTTTTCCGTTGTTACTAAAAATTCTGTATCTTGTGCAAGTATTTATAAGCGAAGAATATAAGTGAAGAAGGAAACAATAATCTTGACATTTACTTGTACCGAAATATAGCAGTTTTGGCACGTTGTCCTAGAGTAGACTTTCGCATCACCGAAATAATATCCGTTCCATCGAACGGTTTTAACAAACTAAAATTTGTACTATGTGTTCAATAACGATTCAGTGCGTTCTTTTTTTTTCATGCAAAATTAGTAATGCGTCTTATGAAAATGAGCCAGCTGTGATTAAAGTTATCTCCAAAAATATAATCGACCCAACTTATTATAGAAGCTAGTGGCTCTTCTCGACAATCAATTGGCAGGTAATCCCGCGCGTTGTTGAGAAAATTAACCCTCTTTTTTTTTGATACTCCTCCGAAATTGAAAGGTAAAAAAAAAAAACAAGCTCTACATTCGCACGCGTACCGTACGTAGGTGCGTTACGTTTTAAAGATCCCGTCTCGTTACCCACCTTATACCCTCCGGTCTCCGTCCCCATCCATATCCTCGCCCCCGAGCCACCCTACGAATATCACAACTTCTGATTAGGCGTAGAATTAATGATTCGAAAATCAATACCGACCTTCCCCGGAGTATTAAGACAGTAGGGGGATGCTATCTAAAGAGAGGCACGGCTCGGGGATGGCAATGGCAATGGGGATGGGGATGGGGGCTGTATCGAAGGGGAGACGCGGTTCTACTATTTTGTCACCAAACCCTTCTTCACCCTTTGATAACTAATTAGTGTTTTACCCCTCCTCCCCACCCCTCGCCCCCTTCGCGGCCCCCCGTCTCTTCCCGCCACGGGCGCTTTTATCGCCCCCGATCGGAGCTGGATGGAAGGAACCCTTTCAGAAGGCATCGACGTTTTCAACCCCCGAAAAGACGAGACTTTGAGATCCAAAGGATTTTCAAAGCGAAGCATCAAAAGTGTATATAGGGGTAGCCGTTATGGGCCGCGGCCGCGGTATAGGTACACCGTTAACGTGCACTTTGTAGGTACAGGATCCGTCTACGGATTTGCCGACATTTCGACCTTCCGCATACTTTTCACCTACGATGCAAAAATATTACGCATTTTTTTTTTTCTCCAACCTGTAGCGGAACAACAGCCAACCGCATGATATACACGTACAGCGGTATTAATTTTCTTTACTGCGGGTTGATTGCGGTATTAATGCCTCGTACTAACGGACTTCTGAAATCAGTTTTGCAAGGACCAGACGTAACCGTTTATTTGGGATATTATTGTTGGTCACGGACGGATTTCTCGCACAAAAATGACCATGTATATAAGTGGCGGTTTCCGGCTATCATGCGCGAATTACTGGTATAATAACAGATAATCACTCCGGGTCGTCTGTAAGGTCGAACGACGAGACGTAAATTCTTGAGGGTACGATATGACGAATGAGGATCATAATTAGCTCTCTATCGAACCGACACTAACGAGATCGTTTGGCATTTTTCTCAATATCGCGAGGGTACTTGATATACCCGCCGCGCTTTCTCTCCTACTCTTTCCTCTCCCTCTCTCTATGTTGGTATTTCGATGCTTCGTGAGTTTTCAACTTCAGTAAACCAGAAGAGTCACTTGCCGAAATAATAACCCGATACATTTGCATACTCATTCTACCCAACAGGCTCTGCGGGCAACAGATACAGGGACTGGATATGTATCCGTATACACGAGTACATACCCATGCACCGTGCCGACGCTGCAGCACGTATATTTTTCGGCTCTGTTTTTCAACCCTTCTACTTTCAGCCTTCCGCAACCACGCTCGAACGCACACCGTGCTGACAAGCTGATTCGACGAACTTTAACCTGCCCTCGCAACCTTACACGTATAGCTGTGCCATCCGCACACCCAAGCTCACAGTTTCGTACGATTATCTAGCCGCGGGATCAGGCCCTGCGACTAGGCGAAAACACGTGCGTAACGTCCAGAGGGAAAATCGAACTGCTGGCTGTTTCGGTGCTGAATCGTCGGAGCTGTATAAAATATTTCGCTCAAATCGTCGTCACTGTCCTGCAGTAGGCTTGAAAATTTTCTTTTTTAAAGAAAATGCGAGGAAGAGCCGATCTCTGGCCTTCGCTCGCGATCGAAGGGTAGGTGCAGATTACCCGCCTCTACTGTTCTAGCTGGTCCTATCAGCATCGCGCTACGGACTCGTACATCCACGGGGGGTGGAGGAGGGTGAGATAAAGCCGGTCGATATCTTAATAATAAATACAAGAGGGGTGGTTCACCCTGATGGCTGGTTGGTGTGAGATTGAAGAGGGGGAGGGCGGCGGATGAGAGAAGAAGAACATCATTCGCACCTCGGCGTGTAATGAGAAAATTTGAAATATCGCGCGCGCCCCCTCGAAAAAAAAAAGAAGAATATAACACCCCGCAGTCGTAACCGGGCCGCGTTCGCCCCTCGCCCCCTTCGCGCCACCTTCAAAGATTAAGAATATTCCGTTGTGTGCGTGCGTGTATGACGTGGGGTACCGGATATTTCAAAACCGCGCTCTGTGTTTCGCCTCTTTATTGTTATACTCGTACCTTCGGTGCAGCCCCCCGATAATCGTGATCCTACGGAATAACTTTTATTTTTCACCGAGATGCACGCTGCGGCAGCGATTCATCCTCCTTGTTCAACATCCGGCTGATTAAGACCTTCCCCCCCCCCCCCCCCCCCCCCCCCCATTGTATTTTATACCGAGCCCCCTGCGACTCTTCCGCGCAGGACACAATATACTTTTGACACAGGTACTTGTCCCGGTATTCGTCAGGGCGGCCACCGCCTGCTGCGTCCGTCCCGTCGAACTATTCCTCGAGGTCTTCCGATATCCTTTGTACTTCCGCCCCTCGGAGCGATTTACGATATAAAAGAGTCGTTCTGCAATATTTAAGAAATGTCAATATATCGGGGGCAGAGAAGGGTTCGGTACGAAACCGCGGCGACAATCTCGCCCTTCTCTCACCCTCCTTTCTCTCTCTCTCTCTCTCTCTCTCTCTCTCTCTCTCTGCGCAGCCCGAAGGCATCGACTAAAAATGAAGACGGGGCCTTTGATGTGCTGCGCTGTACTAATGAAAAATTAAAGCCCGTTCTTAAACATCATTAGACATAAGCACCGCCCTCTCCCCTCTCTTTCTCTCTCTCCCCCTTTCCCCTTCCCCCTCTTCAGTTTTAGTTAGATTTCTTTTCCCTGTCCTTTCGCAGAAACTCTGCAGATCTTCATCGTTTTTGTTGTACGTTGCGCAAACCTGTATATAGATACGGTTGTTCATGCTGCTCAAGTATACTCGGGTACCTGTATAATATATTAATATGCTAGAAAATTTGACTATAAAAAGTGGCCATCACATTACGTATAATAGAACGCATTAACCCTCCGTACGACACAATAATGCCATACGATAACTGCGGGAGAGAGAAAATCTTATATTTTCATCACAGCTTGTCATTAGAATTTATGTTACGATCAGGAGTGCCGGTGTACGTCAGGTCTCTCCCTCCTGAAACATTCCCGTGATCTCCTCTCTGCGTATAAGACATAAGCTGGATAATATTGTAATCTATACCCCGCAAGATATGCCCGAATAATCGAGGGACCTTGTTTTCCATTCAGTCACGCTCTCTTTCTTAGTCGCGTAACCTTTGCATAAAGAAAAAAAAATTGTACTTTTGCTAGATTGTACAATCTATGATAAAACAGCTCGAGCTTGTCCGAACGATACTGTTAAACATTTTACGGTCACGTGACGTGCGTGCACCCTGTTCGAGGTAGTCAAAGGGCCGATTGGATCCTCTCGCGTTGCAGCACACGAGCCTCGATTCTACGGTGTTCGGCAGACCAAGCAAAATCGAAATATTGCGGCGAGTAACGAGATTGTTATTGTCTCTTTATACGCGATCGTTTACACTCGCTACGGAGCAATGATCGTTGATCGATTTGTGGAAAATGGTCAGAATTGTTACGGGGTTGTTTCAACAACGTGTCATTGTTCGCTGAATGAAGCGGCTCGAATCTCGCGCGTTTCATGGGATTTAGAGCTGCGAGTGTTCGCCGGGTTAATCGTTCGGGGTTTGTTTTCTCTCTGAATTCTCTCGAGGGTGGCCCTCGGCGCTCATCTCGCGGTTTGTTTCGCCTAATTAACCCGTGAATTTTTATCTACCGCATCATATAATCGATTCGCGGAGCGGTGTCGAATTTTCGTCGCAAACGGATCGCGGATATTGTCGCAAGGATAACGGCTCCAGTCAAGGTTGAAGATTTTCCCACCACGCGCCTTGCCACATCGCCTCGTTCACACAGCGAGGGGGGAGAGAAAGAGTAAAAACTGTTGAAAAAAGTGGTGGGTATTTCTACAGATGCTCGCTCGACGTCGACGGAAACGGCCGGCAGCGGAGACGCGTTTCGCCCTGAATCCTATAAGCTGTCCGATTCTTGGTGCGCGTGGATGCAGGCGTCGGCGTCGAGGAGCAGCTGGGCCCTATTCCCGGGACTTTGGATAGCCGGCCGCTTCTCCGTCAAACACCCCGCATTCTTTCTGCATCCCGATCGAAATAGTCCTCGTCGTTGTCGTCGTCTCCGGAACGACGCGGAGTTGAGAAGTAAATATACGGCGTCGCGACGCCCATGCTCCAACGGACGGCACGTAATTCCGTTGAACTCGATCGCGGACCCACGCCTTTGCGCTAATAAATCATAGTCGGGAAAGCGAACGGGGGAGGCCACCAAGAAGAAGAAAAAGGAGAAGAAATCATTCGCCGTGATCCTCCGTGCCCGCGTCGTGTTACAGACAAGATATAGCTATCCGTTCGTCGAATCGGTGCGGAAAACCTTGGAGAAAAGCGGAGGTTCTTTCTTTACTTTTGTATAATTGCCCCGGTCTGCGGAGAATTTTATACACTTGTACCGCCGTATGCGGGAATCGGTGTGAAACCCCGAGTCGTAAAATCACGGGACAAGCTGGAGCAAAAAATGACGAAAGAAGACAATCAGCGATCGACTGTGTCCGCCGTGAGAGAGAACGAATGTCTGTTCCTAATATACTTATAATAACAGAGGATTGTTCGGCCTTCGAACGGCTGCTGGTCGCTGCTCGGCATGATCGCTGTTAGCAGCATATTTTAATGTTATCCGTCACGATAGTTCTTGGGACCGTGTTACCTGGGTATACGTATACAGGTACATGTATCGCTTCTCCTAATTTCATTCCGCTTCTTATTGCGCTGCGCTGCTTGCACCCCTCTCGAGGCCTCGATGGCGCGTGACTTTTAATCGGCCAAATCGACCGTTCGTTTTCGAATTGAAAAAGGAACGAGACGAAGAAAAAAGTAACATCGGGTATTAATAATAATGACCCAAAAAACGCGATCCACGCGGGCTTCGAGTGGCAGACTTATCGTCAGCGGTATAAATATACATACAGCGTATATAATAAAACATCATACACGCACCTGTATATTTAAACGTTTGCAATCTTTGACATCAATTATTATTGCAGTGTACGTTATACGTGATGGATAATGCGAAACTGGTAGAAATTATTTTTCATTTTCATTACAGCCTGCTCCTCGAAGTATGCGATCACGTGATCGTCGTACAGATCGCCCCTCAACTTTCGTCAGTCGACGAATATCTCTGATCGATTGTTGTATAACAACGGAGTGAAAGTATAATATACGCCCGGGTAGAAATGATAGACAGTCGCAGGGGGGTACCGGCTGGATTAATTGAGTTAATAAGCATCCGCGTACATACGCACACCCATGCAAACGGATAGTTTTTTTATATATATATATATATATATATATATATATATATATATATATATATATAGATGTATATTGCCGGTCATATTTTACTGCCGAATTGTTAATTACTTTAATTAGCTCCAGATGCTAATTAATGACCTAAACATATGCCGCGGTTATATAGATCAGTCCGATATACGAACATGCCGCGCCACATACACGGTATGGGATCCGTGCAGTTGTACCTACGTATATTACGTGTATACGTATGATATATGTATAAATATTCCTACACGCATTCGTTCTATAGTTCGTGCATCTCGAGCCGCAACGAGGATACGGAGACATGTGTTTGTCATTACTGCCCGATGACGTATCGTCTTCCGAGGAGAGATTGATAATTGAAATTGATTAATGACGCCCTCCGACTCGCCGGTCTCTCGCATCTTGTGTACACACCTCACCAATATTTTACTCGATTACGCGGCTCGCGCGGAGGTACGCAACGTATAAGTAGGTACGTAGATCTTGGCGAGTTATGCCGCGTGAATGATCCTGGGGTAAGCCGACTCCTCGTTTGCGTGCCTGCATGTTCGCATGTCCGGACGATGGGCAAACCTCGATAGAAATAATTTTTGCTCTTCGTTCACGTGATGGAAACTCGGGACAGGATGTGACCCCGAGCCTATCGATACGTCAAACCATCGCATTAAAATTCCCGGGTATTAGCATTCGCGGGCGGTGCTGCAGATATATGTATTTACGCTTTCCGTATCATTTAGTAATTATCGATAATATCGTCGAGGTTTCCTGTTGTTTCTCTCTCTCTCTCTCTCGTTTTATTATTTATTTTAATTTTTTTTCTTCTACTCTTTCAGGAAACAATGGGACATTACTAGTCGTAGATACACACATACACACGCACGCGCACAGACGTTATACAGACATCCATACGCCGTGCAAGTTCGACTCTTCGCATCCTGCCTGGTATCCACCTCTTCGTTTGTCGCCGATCCTAGCCCATAACTCAATGATTCATGGCGACGAGGAGTTGTCGGTTCATCAAATCGATACATACATAGTTGGCAACTTCCGCACACATCCGTAGATCAGTCGTGTATACATATACGTGTATCGACGCGCCCCCCTGAACCCGGTTAAAGTTTCACCCCCCAGGTATTATACGACCCGCCTCGAACAATACATCATGCATGTATGTACGCACATACCTACCTGTACCGTTAATTTTACAATTATCGGACAAACTTGTATTACATATGTGGGGGATATCGACGTGTAACCGCGTAAAGTGCGTTGGATTGTAGAGCAGCCCTCGCGGACGGAAACCAAGAATTGTTATTACGCGTAGGAAAATAAAGAAAGAGAGAAAACAAATTAAACAAAAATAGAAAGAGAAAGCTCATCCGAGAAACGGCGAAAAGGTTTTCGTACTCTCTCTCTTCGTTGATATACAATACCTGCAGACATGGGCTGCTGCTCTTTTTCCGCACACTTAGGTACAGGTGTGACGTATATGTATACGTGTAATATACGTAACACAGACGCCTCGATCGCAGGACTTTGGGTGGTTCCCTGCACTTTCCATCTCCCCGCACACAAACGTTCGGATACAGTAGCCGTATAACCGCGTACCTACTTGTACGCAACCACCAAGGGCAGGGATTACCTTTTTAAACTTTAGCCATAAAATATCTAATAAATATCGCCCTGCAACGCGGCGTTGTTCTCCGGTATACGGATATTAATTATAGACGCTTTTATATTCAAAGTAGCCAGCGGCGGTCCGACACCCTTATATAACCGTAGATGGGTAGGTATCGAGTAGGTGGGTCGGGGCTATTCCATTCTCTTTCGCTGTATACCTACATATATTCCGGCGATGCGCGCCGTCCCCGGAACGACGCGACGCGACGCGGGTATCGGACAATAGATGATACCTGACCAACGCCGATATCGATCAGTTGGCTTGGATCAAACGGGTTATGCACCGCACTCTCATCCCCCGGCAGCCACTGTCGCGTGTAAAAATCTTCCCCGCAGTCGCCTAGAAGCACGTGGTACGTAGACTATGGAGCGACTCTTGAAAAACTCTCCCTCCTGCAGCGATTTCTCTCGTATGAAAGAAAAACAAGCAGGAATTGTGGTCCGGATAGTTTTTAACCTACGCATATTTTCTTTATTTTTACTTCTCTTTTGTCACGAGACATTCCGAATGTCGTTGACTACGGTGGAGAGTTCGGAACTTTTCCTGTTGGTAGTTATTTTCTGAATTACAATTATCCAGACCCCGATGAACTAAAAAGTGAGGCAAATCTGCGTTAGGCTTACTTACGTGTATAGATGATACGATCGATCTGTTCCAACAATCCTGGGTGTTATTGTTTTCGTGTAATTTCTGCATTCTTGAGGGAAAAAATAAAACATAAATTCTTTTTCAATAATGCAGTAAACAATTGTCGCCGCACTCGATAAATGCGTGTTGCGCAAATTCATTGACCTCGCCAGGTTGCTATTTCTGGGTGAAATTGGTTCCGTCGCATATTGGCGCCAGATCGACGATAAAACGTGTCAGGTATAAGCTGCACCAAAGTAGATTTCGCGACAAACGTAATTTATTGTATAAACTATATGTGTACCTGATATAAGCTTGCCGTGCGCGCCTGGCGTAGACGATTTTCGCATCGCGTATAATCCGGGGGTCAAAATAACAACGAGAATCGCTTTTATACCCCGAGGGGTTCTTTCGCACCTCGACGCGTTTCACCCCCGTTTCGCGGCATCGATTCATCCCCCGTCTACCACCTACTCTCATTAACGATTCCGATACCGTTTTCGTGATTACAGAGAGCGACTTTGGCGGAGAAAGAGGTGACGGCGCTGAAGGAACAGCTCGCTGCAGCCGGTGACGGAACGACAAAGACTGAGGGGCCGCAAACGCCCCAGAACCTCCACCACGGGGACCAGACACACGACCCGAACAACCCCAGGCGGACACCCAATGCGAACTTCGAACAGGAGTTGCACGCCAAAGACAAAGAGGTAAGTCATCCGATTCAAACATCCGGTTATAACGCGCCGCTTTGGTACGACTCGGGATTTCTGCGGCTATGCGAAAAATCACTTATACGAACGAACGGCCCGCGAAGCGATGATCAGACCTCGGTAAAAATAACCTGCAGTGCTACTCGATGCACGTTTCTGCAGCTGTTTACCGATGACGCCAATTCCCAGCATCGGTGCATCTCTGCAGCGGCGTCGTTAAATTTCGACGATTCCTCAAGTTTCGTTGATATCGCTCTCATTTCGCCGTGGAATTCGTCATCGATGAAATACCCTGTATAGAAATGAAAACCCTAAACACTGCACTGTGTTCCTGAATCATTCCTTATTTATTATGCTATGATTTTCCTCGGTGTAATCAATATTGTACTTGCGAGTAATTAGAGAAACGAGAAAACGTCCGAGAATGTTGAAATAAAAATCGAACGCTAACCGAGTCGATTCTTTGCACATTTTTTTTTTTTTTTTATCATCCCCATTTGTTTTCATTACAAATATTCACTTGTAATAAAAACTACCAATCTATGGGTATTTTTTTTTCATCGTACAAGAACGCAAAGTATTCGAAATATATTATCCATTCAGCTTTGAAACTGATGCCTCATTTTTTGCCGCGAAAACTGAACCCCTTCGACGTTACCGAGAGTCGGATCGACGTATCGAACGGCGAGGGCCGAGACAGTCCTCGAGCCTTTCGGCGACGATCAAGACTGAATATGCGGCTTCGCGGTTATAGTAGGTACGCGAACACTTCGGGTCTATTTTTGCCGGATGAATTGGCGGACTTGCAGGCTGACGGGCCGCGTACTCTTGCCGGGTTATTTACCCTCTCGATAAATATACGGTAATGGTATTACCGCCGAAATGGTCCGGTATACGGCGAGGAGGCGGGCTGAATCACGCGGATAAAAATTGTAACAGTGAGGAACGGTGCCGATGGGCGCAGATCGACGGGGGCGACGGGAGCGGGGAAAAGCGCGGAGCCACATGCCTCGGTTTTAATGGACCGGAAGCCCTGGAAATCGGTAAAATATACGCGCGTCCTGCTGGCGTTGGATCAAGCGCTCGGGGTGATCGATCACCCGATGCATGCGGGGCATATTTTCTTCGCCGTTGAATCGGATGAAATGAAATTCAGGTATCTGGTCGGACTCCGGTGGGATATGTGTACATCGTACGCGTCGCCTGCACGGTGTGGGAATGCCATTGATTAACAAATTTCAGCCAACGACACCTGTTGCCGTTTCGAATACCTGTAACTGACTGCATCGGGCGTCCGGCCTGATCGTGAGTCGCACCTGGCTTCACCGGCAGGGCAGCGATGGATTACGAACGCATCGTATGCGCTTGGGTTAACTGATTGCTTCGGAAAACGGAAAAAGGATTGGTCAGTTGGTGGGTGACGCCTTGTTGCTAAAACGACGCGAATCGTTACAAGCAAGATCAACGGTGAAAGAGGAAAGTTTGCCGGTAGTTTCAAGTTCGTCTTCAGTTGTATCCGTGGCGCGGGTCTTGAATCTCGAGTCTTGAATAAAGCGGCAAACACTCGAACGTTGAGAGGGCGGAAATCGTGGGAAAAAGAGTGATAAAAATTCCGGTTAAAAAGTTGGACGAGTAGCTTCTTAAAGCCAATAAATGTCCCTCTCCGCGTTCTTCGGTTCCCTTCTCGAAGCCTCCACATCGCGCCTCTCTTCGGGCGTCTTCATAACGACGAAGGTTCGACTCTCATCCCTTCGTCGAAGAAAATCGTTTGCCCAACGCTCAGCTTCGTTGTAATCCAAGAGCCGATAATCTCAAAGCCACCCCCGCCCACTTTTCCTTGGCGGCGGGCAAGATGTTTGATGGCATGTTTATACCGGATAAGAATTTAGCTCCCTGGTTATAATGTCTTTATTGAGAAGCTATAATCGAGCTTAACGGCTCTTCGGTATACGTCAAGCTAAACGACGTTTAAATGTATCCGTATCACCGACCGACCGATGATTTATTTCTATCATAAATACCTACTTTTCTCTGTACAACTTGATAGACTGTGTTATTTATAAAATCTGCAACCTGCGGTTATTTTTTCCGGAGATCCCGACTCTTTGTTGCATCGAATTAACGTTCATATACATTTGAGCCCGCAGACGCTCGCGTATTCATCATTCGCATCAGTAATCATTGTGATCACGCAACACTCTTTGCGGTCGGGAAAAACCGTTCTGCAGGATTTTATCTGAAAAAATCGAAAAAAATCCGAGTGTTTCATATGTTTTCTGTTAGGAAATTCTCATTTCTTTTATTGAAGAAATTGAAAAAAGATTCTAAGGAAATACCGCGATATAAAGATCGATGCGTACGATTATCAGAAATTCAATGTATTAATTCCGCATGCATGCGCATTGAAAATACGCGCGAAAAACTTCAATTATAGTATCGTATTTTAAAAGTCAAGTAATTCGGCAATTTTTTAGCAACGTCGAATGAGCGATAAGAATAATTTGATTAACTTTCCTTATTCTTTTCTTTCAACCGTCGTTATTCGTCCCAAGGATTGAAGGATGTTCAAGAGACCATGACGCTCGACTGCATGGTTGTAACAACTATGTAGCAGGCGAAAGACGTGTCATTATAGAAGTGGCGGCAGACTCGCGGTAGACGAGCCTTCTCGAGCACTTGCTCGGAAACAATTACGTTTTGACGGGGAGTCTCTTTGACTTACAGCAGGATATGCGCATGTGGGTGCAAGGTGCAGCTGTTTGACCGTTTTGCACATTCACCTATATATTCGCATATCTTTGCAGGCGCGTCGCGTGTGCGTTTAAGTTTGGAAAATCGCGGTGTAGGCGTTGGCCGAACGAAGCTGCTTCTCGCATACGCGGGGAGGTTTTTGGCTCGATTACAGCTCTCGAATAGATGTATGATGTACGTATATTACATGTCTGCATGTACAGACACACGCGCATGCAATGGGGTAGACACGTGTAAGTGCGCTTTGAAACGCGTATGGAACCGTCGTCGACCTAAAACCATTCGGTTGCGCGTTAACCTGCGGAGAAGGAACGAACCGCCATTACGATCGCTTACGCAAAGGGGGGCAATATTTCCATATTTGCGCTGATACCATAAGACACCTATGCGAGCCTTGGAAGAGGTAGGGATTTACTGATAATATTTATAAGCGATAAGGAGAAGCAATCGACTGCGCAATATGGGCGATAAATACGACAAACATTTAACAGGCGAACGATAATTTCACACGTTGGCTACGCTGGGCTGGCTGCAACCAAGCCGGTCGCTCTAACGAGTCTGTCTTCATTTTCCAAAGGCGCGCTGTGAGTGACGCGCCTATATTCTCAGAGGTTAGGCGCCGTGTGCGCCATAAACCGATTAGGCACGATATTAATTAAACAATAAATGTAGGTCTGCCAACAGGCAGATAAATAGATTGGTATCAGTAGATACGTGACAATTAAACATTCCATTGTCTCCCGCCGCGTGATCGTCCATGCAACGCAAGCTTGCGACACCCACTCGATCGAGAGAGTTCGACTGCATCTCGTCCCAACCTTCGAGCGAATTTATTTTTATCCAACGAAATTGCACAGTTGCTGCAACCGGACATCGATAGCTTGGAAAAAATTGGCGAGAAATTCTCGAACGCACGTTTAACAAGATACGCTTTGCGTCTCAGGCACCCGTGGAAAATTGCACACGCCTCTTGTTTTCAACTTTCGTTGGTACATTCCCGAAACGACGTTTGACGTCGTGAGTTTGCAGCGTTGAAAGTTAATCGCGGCGGCAATTTTTCTCAGCTCTTAAATCACCGCGACGCGACACGACTCGGACAATACTGTCTTTGCTCGCGAGCCGGCTTGCCGGGCTATATTTCAGGTTATCGGTGTCCCGGATGCCGCCGGTTCGGCATGAGATGCTTACCTATGTGTCGGAAACGCGCGTCCGAGGAGATCTCGCTCTTCGCTCGTACGCAAGTCTCGCGAGACAGACAAGACAGCGGACGCGTGCGCGCACGCGCGTAAAACGACGAGCGTTTCTCGAGAGAATGAAATGATCGTGATAAGTGCGCTCGGTGCTGCAGGGTTGCAAGGAGCGCGGGCGTAAGGTAAGTATGTCTTGATCTTCGCCGAGCTAGCTGCGGTACATTAGCCAACGTGTTTTGAAACACTCGCCCGGCGTGTTTGTCTTGGCATTCGCTGCTCGGTCTCTCTTTCATCTCTCGGCTTTCCTGGATGATTTCCCCTCCGCCCCGATCGTCCGTACGTACGCTCTAGCCTCTAGCTGCGATACGTATCAACGCCAATGCCTTACTTCGGAACAGCGGTCCGTACCCGCGGCCTCCTTATTGCATCGTCTCGTCTCTGCGAAAGACATCATAGAACATAAATCAAGCCCGACTCGAGTGAATTCGGTGTGTTATACGTCTCTCGAAGTCGGGACGAGTGAATTAACGCTCGATTCACGTTCGCAGCCCTTCGATCTCTCCGACCACGCACCGTTGCGGATTCCTTGACCGTGATTCGGACACGCGGATTATCGTGACGCATCCCCGTGATCTATCCATCGACTCGACTTCCGACGAGTTCAAGTCTCACCGCTCCCTGATTTGGCCACGTTTTATTATTTTTTCGTCCCCGCCACTTGGCCGGAAACGGAAGCCACTCGGATAGACAAACCGTTATCTGTACGCGTTATCGGCTGTTCGAACGCCTCTCGTGACTTTCTCACGTATATACACGAGTATAATTAATGTATCTGGGACAGTGCAACTCGGCGGGGTGCTCGAACCATTGAGTTAATGACAATTCGAAGCGGAAGAGAACGCAACGCGCGGAAATCGAGTCGTACACCCGACCGAGTGCCGAGTATAGGTATCCCCTGTAATAACAGCGGGTTGAAAAAAAATTTGGAAAAATCTGGCAGATGGCTCGAGGGCTACTTGCGCTTGAGCTAAAATGACGCGGATTGCGTCGGTCGGGATGCAGCGATGCACCGGGATGAGGCGGGTAGGTACTTAAGTGCAGCGGTATTCGGGGCAGCATACGCGTGCGGCTGGGAGAAGCGGGCATCCGGGATGCTGGGAAACCAATATCGTTAGATATTCATTTCGTAAGTTTGAAGTAGAACAAAATATAGAAACTCGCGGGAGAACTCCCTCTCTCTCCCCTGCAGACATCCTCTCGTTCCCTCCGTGCGTCGCTATCCGCCTCATCTCCGCAGATGTACGCCGGGCATCATCTCCCATCTATGTACGACGCGAAATTGCGCCCGCAGCATCGACGCTGATATTCAGGTAGACGATAGCCGCGACCAACCACGGAGTACCGGAATTACCGGAAGAATACGTATCTGTCTCTAGCCGCGTATCTTTTGCTGCTAATCGCCGCGCCGGTACAAAATCTTCGATTTTCACTTAACTGCGTGCCGCTGTATCGCTAAATTTTTGCAAAATCTATCGAATTAAATCGAGTCTTCTCTGAACGATACAAAGTTTGAAGATCTCTTTATCTCTTCGTCGTTCCGTGTGACATTCTTGTCTCAATTTCCCGCCTATAAGTAATCGCATAAGACTAGATGTAAATAAGGCTTGAAAGCCAGGCCGAAATTTAGTTAATATTTTTCAAATATTGGCAAAAGCAGAGGGAGGTGCCGCGTCCTTGGAGAATCGGGGAAAATGGTCGGGTAAGGTGGAGGCGTTTGGCTCGAGTGGTTATCGGCGAGTGTAAAAAGCTCTCGAGCGTGTATTGTGCCCACGGTATACTGTACATTGGTTGGTTTTTAGAAGAGTTTGAGTCCGGGAGATCGATCGACCTCTCCAGCGCCTGGAGATGCGTATCTGGTCACGGCGGCCGCAGATTATATCGTAATTACAGTTTTAAATATATTTCATCGAGCACGCGACGCTTAGACGTAGGTAATTCCATGCCCTCTGCTTAATGCGGGGGTGCAATTCATCGGAGGGCAATCTTTTCTTATCGGGTCACAGAAGATTTATATAGAAAC
This sequence comes from Neodiprion virginianus, assembly GCF_021901495.1. Taxonomy (NCBI): domain Eukaryota; kingdom Metazoa; phylum Arthropoda; class Insecta; order Hymenoptera; family Diprionidae; genus Neodiprion; species Neodiprion virginianus. The sequence goes on along the minus strand of NC_060879.1, from coordinate 29,921,622 downwards.
CGCGCAATTGCAAATTTTCATGACTCCCTCTTCGTGCTCGGCCTTTATCCCCACCCTCGCTTTGCCCCCCCTATTCTTCGTCACCCTACGAGCAAATCTGCACAGCGGAATTGCCCATTCGATTACGGAGTAACGCAAAGTGTGGAATATGCAAAATTCACCAAAATCCAGCTCTAACGTGTCGCGTTGCACACTCGAAAGCTAATTGTTCGGCCTCTACGAGCATCTCGACAGAGACGGAGACTCGTAGCAAAGTAGAAGCGTTAAAACTAGACCCGAGAAGACCTGTTCTCATCTAGCGTTCAATAATATATGACTTTTGAAGAGTCTTTAAGGGTCGTGGGCCAATACGAAACGCCAGAGTCAACGGCATGTTTAAGTTCAGACTACGAGGCGCCGTTACCCGAAGACAAGCTTTGCGTACGCCTCGGAGAAGAGAAAGTCCAAATGGCCATTAACTGCCCTCTCGCTCGCACTTGCAACCCTCGGTTAGAAGCATGTATGTTAAAAGACGCTTGTAGCGTCGGTTGGAAACAAAGACACTCACTCACAAAGAGCAACATACCAAATAAAATTTCTAAATAGCAAATATACGTATAGTAATTATAAACAATCGATATGACGATTATTCTCAATCACTGTATGTTCGTCACGTATTCGTATATAGCTTTATGCGTACGAAACACTAATGCAATATCGACAACCAAGGTATAAATTATGGAGACACCAATCAGACTCGTGAGCCAAAGAGTAAAAAAATATTAAATTGAATTAAAATAAAAGCGCGGGGTGGCGACGAGAGGAAAGTTGAAAAGGGCCGGAACCGCGTCTGCAAAGGCGGATATCGGCAGAGGTGGTGTCGTCCTGCCAATTATGTACAAAAGTATGCATGTACAGAGGCGTTAGCGCATGTGTGACCGTAGGTGTGTCTCGGTGTATTATTCCAGTACGTTGGTCTGGAAGAGGCGAGATCCGTGGTAGTCGGAATTTTTAACTAGCCGAGCCCTTTTTGCTCGCGAAGCAGAAGCCGGGAGCGGAAAAGTTATGAATCTAATTTCCATCCACCGTATTTGTATCCACCTCAAACCTCGCTCTCACCCCCCGAACTTCCGACGGAATAAAGCATAAAGCTTCGTTAGGTTTCCATCTCTGAAAAATTAATTTCGAGATATCATACACGTAAGGGTCGCCGCTGGGTTATACGTGCAAAAACGGATCACCGTCGTTCCTGCAGCGGGATTCGTTTGCGAATGCAAAAAGAGTGTCCGTGCGACGCGTCTATACCCGTGGATAATTGAAGCTATACATCGTTCAACTTGTAGATGGAAAGAAGTGACGTGCCGCAATTTTTACACGTCGCGGATTCATAATAAGCTCATAAATTTTACTGATAATAATTCGTGCGATGACGAACCAGGGATTTATATTCTATATCTAATATGTACGCACACACACACGCGCGCGCGCGCAAACTTAATGTCTCACTGCTACAGGGTTGCTTATTCGACCGAATTATTCGCTGCTCTATAATACTACACAGGCGGGGAGAGAAAACGTTTGTCTCGGTTAACAATAACGTATAGGCGCGGTCGATTCGCGCAAGGTAAGATATTCGGTTCGGGATCCCTGAAACGGAAAATTGAAACAAACACGACTGTTCGATTTGGGGAGGTGAAACTTTGCGCCGCAATTAGCACAGGGGTTAAATCCGCCTAAGTTGGAACAGGGGGGCGAGGGGGATCGCAGATGCTCGAGTGGGGATTTTGGCTTATTTATAGAAACCCGTTCAAGATGTAACAGCAGTTTCGACGGTGGGATCTTTACTCGTAGAATCAATTACCGCAACGGCGTCAACTGAGTAATAAAAACCACCGATTTTCATTTCTAGGATTTTTGACTCGTCAAATTCTTTATCTAAAATGTAAATCTTTTTTGAAGCTAAATTATATCGGAAGATGGTCAACATTTGTAGAACTTGAGTAGGTATCTAAGATTTAATCCTTCCAAAGTAACTCGGTAATTACATTCAACTTGAATTATTGCTTACAAAGTCGTAATTTATCGTAAACTGTGGAACTCTGAGCGAACCTTTTGAATTTGCAATGTTTCAATAATTTCTTCTTGACAATCGCGTATAACGAGCCCACCACGAGGTTCGAGTTCTCGACTCTGGCAGCAGATACGTCCATACCTACAACAATATCAGTGGTGCAGAGGGATTTGCGTAACGGAACAATCCCTCCCCCCCCCCGGCCGCTCACGGTCCCACAGGGAATCCTCACTGTTCGCCTGGAAGTATATGATATTTAAAATTAATCCTTCCTTTGTGCCAGCCTCTGTCTGTCTTTTTATCGTCCCGATATGGAGTCGTATAAATTCTCCTCTATTTCCCCCATCTCCGGTTCCTCCTCGCCGTCTGGGCGACTCGGGAGAGGGAGAGGCACGGTTCTCTTCTCCTCCTTGTTTCACTTCACAAGGCTCTCGTTTCAAATCCTCAATCACCGCGGGGTGATCAATCATAATTGAACCGAAGTCAAACCAGGATGGGAATTAAATCGATGCGCCGCGACGGTCTCGGCAACCCCCTTGTTCCAAGAAATCTCTGCCTGCATGGCTCGAAAATTATCATTCATCTTTCCATCGACTAAATATATATATACATACACACGTTATTTATAGGTATATATCGTTCTTTCGATCCGCGTCACCTTGCTACCCTCGTGTTCATTCATCGATCATTTACGGATCAATATTTCCAGCCCTCAATCTAACGCCAATGTTTCGTCATTTTCTGTTGCAGGTGAGTCTCATCCCGCGATTTGGTAGTGCGGCACGTAGAGAGACGTTGTCGATCGATCGAACTCACTGCACCGCACCGCAGGGCATAAAACACCTTGAAGGTATATTCTGCAGCGAGATCGCGCGAGATGGACAGATAGATAGACGGATAGATTGAGAGAGAGAGAGAGAGAGAGAGAGAGCGCGAGGGGGGGAGATAGGAAAGTTCAGAGAGAGAGAGATAAATGGCTTGAATTTTTTTTATATCTTTTATTTTTTTGTTTTTGCGCATCGAGTAGTAAGGTCGCTTGGAAGTCAGACACGATGGTTGGAGTAGACAGCGGGAGCTCGGATAGGTCGGAGTCAGCTTTTGATGCCTCTCTTTAGACCCCCTACATCGCCCCACCCCGCCCCACGGCTGAAGGATAATGCACAAACCAAAGGATAATTCCCGATACGGGGACGAAATCCGGAGACCGAGAGCAAAAAACTCTTATTTAAAAATGTATTTACCGTCTGCGACCAAGAACCGGGGGTGGGAGGGAGGGGTGATGGTTGCCGGTCTGAAAGTTGGTCCGCGGTGTTTTATACCGAGATACAGATATACCGATTCCCCAGCTCCCTTCCGTGCCATCTCACCGTGCAGGATCTGCAGTACCTACGTAATATAAGGTATACCGATATACACACGAGATACATGTCTGTATGCTCAGCGTGCAGTTCCGCCGTCTCTATTTAAGCAATTCGTCGGCAAAAGCTTTTCAAATCGTCTGCCTATACATTATACGTATCCATATACGGTTACGGTGGGTATATCTGCCTACTTACTTTATCAGGAAAGCGAAATAAAATGAAACGGATCCTGCTCTACCGTTAAACATAATTAAACTGTCATAATTAAGAGGTGCGGTAATTCCAGTCGGTCACTATCCACTGCAATGCCATGTCGGAATATGTTTAGACGCACGTAGCAACATTAGTACGTACGTACGTATGTATGTATGCATTTATGTACGTACGTACGTACGTGTTTATACGGATTTGCGCATACCGAGGCAAATACAAAACGATACAAAATGTCGAACTCTCGGTGATTGTGAATTCTACGGAGGTTGATTCTATCCGCGTGTGCGTATCGGTTGTTATAGATGAAACGGGATAACGATCAAAGTTGCAGCGATAGCAGGTGGCCACCTCGCGTCCTCGTCAGCTATCTCTGCAAATCCAACTCTGCCGGTCCTCCACGGGTTGCATGTAGTTTATGCCGTTCGCTGAATTTATACGGCAGTCGAGGTGCGCTTATAATTAATTTAATTAAACGCGCAACGCGAGAAATCGTCGTATTAGTTTTGCAACTTTCGGTTCGAGCTCTCTGCAGCCGGTTTTGCACAACCTTTTATTTGTTTGCCACGGAAACGGCGGGAAATCAGGAACGATGAATAATTTAATTACCGAACGGGCGTTATATCGCCGGTCATTCAATCCTCTCCCCTCGAGCTGCGCTTGTTAGCCTTTGACAAAAATTTGCCTCATTTCGACCCAGATGTATATACAGACATACGTACGTACATACATACATAATAATAATATAACCAGCTCATCTTGCGGGAAAAAGATCGGCTGCCCTGATCGTTCATTCCGCGTCAAGTTGGCTGTTAAATTTCTCAATTTACCGAATCTTGGCCATCTAATCGCGCGTCTCGGTTATCTAAAGTCACGGATAAAGTAGCGTACGCGCATATTATGTACCTGTATCGCTGTTCCGCGATCTGCAGGTAGAGCTAATCCCACACTCCTCGGCTTATACATAGGTACGCAACCCGGCCACCGCCACGCCTATCTCTGCAGTTTCCGCGAAGTTTAGATAGTTAGTCGATGAGCGATATCGCGTCTACACAGATCCCTACACGTCTGCCCCTCTCCCTGCAACTGGTCAACTCAACGGCGGAAGTATTGCCGACGCGCTGCAGCCGGATAACAGTGCTTTTCATACATTACATGTGTGTAGAGCAATTCCGGGTGAGACGACCATTGCTAAGACGTGGTCCACGGTATCGTCCAATGCAATAAAGTTCATTAGAAACTAGAGTGCAACCTCTCGATAGTGCCGCTCCCCCCACTATCGTATTACGCTCCAGTATTTTCCGCATTCTTTCTTAACGGTACATACATACTTACGTCCACGATTCGGTAGTATGTACGTTAATGGAACACAAAGGTACGAAAGTTACACTTTTTCGCACGGTCCTATGGAGAGGGTCGAGAACTAATTCGCGAAAACGAGCGTCTGTAATCAGAGTGGGGGAACCGAAATTCTGAGAAATGTATTCCCCTAACAGCCCGTGAGCGGCTATATCGAGAGGCTGCACTGTATTCTGTGGGCCATCACACGGAGAGAAGAAAAAGAGCAGACTTTGTTCAGAACTGCAGGAAAAGAGTTATAGCAGATTTCACTCTGCACGCAGTGATTTTCACTGATTCTACAGTGGATTTGAAATTTTACAAAGTATATTTTAGCAAAAAACCTGATGCGTGTCCCTCTTTTCCTGCAGTTTTGATTAACATATGATCTTTTATCCTCCGCGTGCATCCGAAATTACCCCAATACACAATATACCAGTAAAATATACCAACACTATCATTCAATAATAATCATCAACAAAGTGAGGTGAACATTGTTTTAATTTTTTCTCATTTTCGATTCATCAACATTGTTTACAGTAATGTTTCACAAACGCTAATTTATCGTTAATCTCATTTAAAATCCGCGTAATTAGAGAAAAAGGGAAAGCAAAATAATTTCAATTATGGCGTTTTCAACCGCATTAAGGACGAAGGGGAGAACCACTGTCGGTCAAGAATAGATAGAGTTCCACTTGATTTCCGTCACACTCGACCGCCGTCGTCCATACAATGCGAAGGAGTAGCGCTGCACCGACGCGCCGGTATCGTTGACTAACTGACGAAGGATGTACCCTTCCGAAAGCTCCGGAATCTCCGATCGGGATGGGAAGAAGCGGTGCAGTCGTCCGAGCGGACGAACGTTGCTGGGGCGAAGGGGCGAAGGGACGAAGGGACGGACAGATTGCGGCTAGCCGAGTAGGAAACTACCCCGCCCCCACTTCGCCCTCTGGTGTGCTTTCAGATATCTGCGTTTTGTCATTTGCTTAGGCTCAATCTACCCCGTCCGCATTTCGAAGGGATCCCGCAGGCTTCGTGTCCTTTCCAACTCCCCCGATTACGCCAATCGCGGTTAACGGCTATCGCCGATGTGCCTACCCGGAATAGGAGACGTGTTTTTTCTCTCCATCATCGCAGTTTCGCCGAAAATCGTGGGAGTTCAGCGGCTAGCTGTTGTCACGTGACAGGCTGTACAAGCCAAGGATCCGGTCTCGATTGGCTAATTATTGACTGATTTTGCTGCGCCTGCACGGAAAGTTATAGCCTAGTTCTCTGTAATTAGAAATCTTTACGTCATACCGTTCGATAACTTGGTTGATAACTTTTTTATGCGGTCGCAGCCCCCTGGCCCAGCCACGATAGGCTCCGGTTCGGTTTCTTTTTCTCCCTTTGCTTTTTTTCTACTAATACGGAACCGACGTACGTCAAAAATAAGACTTTATCAATGAGAAACGATACCTCTAATCTTTCACCCGTTAACGATTGTGTTTGTGAGGATTTCAATGGGGTCGATAAATGACCTGCACGATCCATCGATACAGCTGGCACGTGCACACACATATGTGCGTACACGCGTGTGCGCGCGCGCGTGTAACCGTAGAATCGAATAGCAGTTAATTCTCCTTGCGATTAATCTTGTTGTCGATTTGGCCAGATACGTTTTTATATATTATATGTATATTCGCGAATGGCCCAAAGGCGCCGGTGTCAGATCCAAATTGTCTGTAAAACGTTAAAGTTCCGGACGAGTCAAGAATTCGAGAATGTTGTTCATCGATCGATAGATTTACGCAAGCCCACCATGGAGATGTCGTGGTGAGGCGCGTCGATGATCATCGGAGAGAATTTCACACGCGAAGAAATCTTAGATCGTTTCTCTTCGCTCTTCGATAAGAAAGGTCGACGCCATTGACGGTATCGAGTTGTTGCGGGAAGCTGGGGTTATCACGAAATAAATAACTTTATATATTTCGGCACTAATCACCAGGGCTCTGTGTTCGATTCTATGAAATAACTTACTGTGTTCGGGAGTCAATAAGAAAAGTAAGCCAACAGATAGGCCTCAAAGTCCCTCTGGAATTCATTCTCGATTCAACAGTATTCGAGTGATGTTCGCTCGGGATATAAATCTCGGTATTCGAGTCAAGTGTAATATTCAATACCGTTAATCGGCCACTCCGAATCAAGTGATCAGTACTTACGTGTGTGGTAACGATTGCAACATTTCCCCTATCAATTTTAATGACATTCTTTCACTTATTTTTATCTCGTATGCACGTGCCGCTATTCCTCCGTTCGCGTATCGCGGAACGCGTGCGGTGCATCAACCACACGCAAGTCGTTGACAAAGAAAAGAGAGACTTTTGTAATTTTGAGATTCATTGTGATCCGAGTTGGTAGCAATCAGCTCTGTTGGGTATACGACTCCCTGTGGGGATCGGGTAAGTTCGCCATTTTAATTACGGCAATTAGAACTAAAAAGCTCCCCCCCCTCTTTACTTCCACGCGCACCCTTCAATCAATCGTTCCGCTCCTCTTCCGCTCTCTCTCCTCTCTCTCTATTTTCTGTTTTCTCGTTCTCTCCTCGCCGCCTCACCTCGAGCAATTCGCCGCAGATGTCTCGAGCGAACTGTCGGAGATTGACAGCAAAACTTTTCAATCACCCTTTCGGCCCTTCGGAAGCCGCGCGCCGGATGAATCAAGCGAGATCTTCTCAAGTATGCACGCACCTACGTCACCGATACTTAATGCCGTTGCGAATGCGCGTCCCTCCGTAACTCGCTGCAGGTGTCGGATGATCGTAACACGGAAACAGGATGTAGGCCTAAACGCGTGCGAGCTTGATCCCCAATAATTGTTAGGATATGAGAAAATGATCGATTTCCGCCCAATTTCAAATTCGTCCCGTCAAATTAACGATATCCGACGATGTACGCGATTATTAAAATACCTACACACGTGTGCGCTCAACTATAATAATCACGGTTGTAAAATTCTCGCATAGAGAGGCGTAAAATTTGCCTTCTCCACTGTTTCGGGAGCGGAGAGTATAATCCTTACAACGTCGAGGTATACGTATACGGATGCGGATGTATACATATATGCGGATCGACCGAGGCACGTAACGTGGCCCGCGAAACAACGTATACAACGTCTCATTGTCTGGTGCTGCTTACGGGGCACGTCTATGCAACCTCTCATTAAACTGCCATGAATATTCCATGCGAAAGATCGGAATTCGACGCTTGAATTATTGAATGACAGGGATCAATATAAGGACAATATAACCCGGCATTAGGTGCAATTTAGACACGTATTCGTACAGAGCTGCGGGAAGGTGTACACATTTCCGCATCCGTGATCCAAAATTAATACGTTATAAACAGAAAACTATCTCTATCGAAATTCCTATTTCTTTTCCCGTCGTGTGTGGAGAATATACATATATCAAGGCACCGGGCATTGTACGTGCACTCGGCGTGCAAAACCCTCTGCACTTGTAAGCCGCGGTATACACGGGGTAGCAACGTGTACGGACACTCTCTCGAGCAATAACTTGTAATTCGCCGTAATTTTGGCCCGCGTCATGATTTATTAACGCCGTCCCCGCGGGTGGTGGCCGTACATAGCATGCCACCCCGCGGAAAGGACCGACGCGATTCCCTCCAGCGTTCGAATTCTGCCGATATACCTACGTGTACATCGGTGACGGTCGACCCGCAACGCGTTTTATCCCACGAGAGAGTTTTGTCCTTCGGACTTTAATCGCTGTTGGAGATGTATGCGTGGGAGAGAGAGGAGAGAAGTTTCCCTCTTTTCAACCCCTTCACGACTCCCGTACACCTTGGTGAAAACGTGAATATTATCATCGAGGTGCGCGCCGATACGACGGCGAAGCAGATTATCGTACGCAAAGGCAGGGGATCGATTGACGCGAAGCGATTCATGTGCGAAATACACTCGGATGCTGATAGACGCGCGGATATACGTTGGAACCCGGGGTCGAGGATACGCGGGTACCTGCACTGGTTCACCTGCAGCCGCAAACACAGAAAGACACGCGTGTGCCTCGTGGGAGAAGCGGGTGCAACGGTCTATTCGCCGGCCGTGTCTAACCGGGTAATTCCGATTCCTTCGACGTACAAAAAGCCTAATTTGACACGCAACGCTTGAAATCAATTTGTACTTTACCGCGCGGGTTTCTTTGCCCGATTAAAGACGTATTATGCGAGGCTGCGGCTGTTTCCCCCGTCCTACGATTAAACTTACATAGGTACACGTATCATATACGTATGCGCGTCCGTGTGACTTAACCGCATAGATAACGTATCTGCGTTTCTACTTGCAGGCAAGCTTTCACGTTATTATACACACTCGTGCAGGAGACACGTGTATCAATTGTATGCGCGGGCAAATCGAGGGAGTGCGAGCACCGGCATATAAACGCGGGCTACCGTCACGTGCATTATACGTATATCCCGTAGGTACGAGGACAACACAAAGTTTCTAACGATGCTTATAGATTTTTTCCCTTCACATGACGTGGCGATTTACTCGGCTATGTTTATTTCATCGTATTCGACTGCTCTAGAGTTGCACTTGCATGCCCGCTGCAGAGAAACCCGGCGCAACGGGCATCAATGAGCAGCTGCTACGCTTCGGCTCGATTCTCGGTCGAGAAGTCGTGATCCATTCGTAATTTGACACGTGTGACGATAAAAGGTGGCGACGATAAGCGTTACGCGTTAAAGACGCCGCGGAATTTCGGATTTCCATACCGCAATGCGTACCGGGGTAAGTGTGTTGTTTACAGTCGAAACTGCTCATCGAGTCCGATGTACAACCGGCAGCGCGCGGACTGACTTCCACCTTTCCCGCGGCGATATAATTATATAAACATTGTCGAAACGAGCCCCGCGATGCAATTTTGGTAAGATCAACGCCCGGTATATCCTCTTTTCACCCCTCTTGCCCGGGCTCAACGAGAGAATTCCCAATCTCGCGAGCAACGAATTAATTCCTCTCCTAATGTATCCTCCCCGATTACCAAGCGTAGCATTTCGAATCAGCGAAGGGGGTGGCGCGCGGTGTACAAAACTAGTTAGGCGAGTAGATGTACTTCGGAGGGGTTGCTCTTTCTCTCTCTCTCGCTCTCGCTCTCGCTCTCTCTCTGTTCCAAGCTCCGGTTGGCTGGATTAGGCTTTTATAAAATGTTTCTGCACGGAGTGGATCGATGGAAAATGAAATCTTGGAAATTATAAGCGGGGGATTGTATAACGAGGTGGAATCGAGGTCGTGCCGATTACAATTCGCTTCATCGGGACCGAGGCGACGGGTCTCGAGAGTGCAGTTTCGTTAACCGGAGAGTATCAACGGGCAGTCGAAAGATCCTCTGGAGTCGAATTGTTGCGAGAAGTAGGTTCGGCTAGGCGCGTACAGAAGCGATATCGGCCTCCGCGTATCCGCCGCTGCCCGAGGTGTCGAGCCACTTATCTCACCCCCGAAATTATACCGCGTAACTCGTAGTTCAAGATCAGCGAAATTAAGGAATCGACTAGCGGCATGAATCCCTGCACGGACCCAACACCCCGGAAAATGAATCGAAGATGGCGCCCGAGAGCGGGATACGCGCCACCCGGGTCCACGCCGACGGACGATTTTCGTACGATTTTATAGGAATTTAAGAATAATTCAATTAGGGTCCTGGGATCACTCGCGGAGATATGCTAATTTACCGAGATCACTGGCGCGGGGCGCCGGCGTCGGAATCGGTGCCGTTGGTGGCCTCCAATTTAAAAATCTAATCTTCAATAACCGTTTGCAGTGCCTTCGCTACGCCGTATAAATCCCACTCCCTTACGGCGTTCGCCTCATTTTCATTCGGTTTGATTAAATTCATTAGTTTAATAGCCAGGTATCAATATTAGCGAGGCGAGTGATTTTTTTCCCTCCCTCTCGCCCCCCCCCCCCCCCCCCTCCTCCTCCTCTCCCTGCAACTCCGCCGACCGTAGCCTCTCTCTCTCTCTCTCTCTCTCTCTCTCTCTCTCTCTCTCTCTTTCTTTCTCATTCTCCCGATGGGCTTCATCCTTCCTTCATCGAAAGTAAGAGGTAAGACCGACCGAGGGGGCGCAATAAAATTGGAAAGAATTACTTATTTAACCCTCGCCAATTGGGATCTCGTTGCGCGGCCAGCCCTGAGCTTATTTTATTATATATGCACGGCTGCACGATTTTAACTGTAGGCTTTCGCTTCGAAGCCCAGCGGTAAAAAGAAAACCCCGATAAAAGAGGGTAAAGAGAGCCGCGGCTCAGGGGCGGGGGTAAAGTACAGGTAAACATTGGTTAGCGGGATTAAGCTGCGATACTTTAACGGGCCGGCAGTACGCCCTGGGGTGCCGTGACCGCGGATCGGCGCTGTATCTTACCAGAAAAACTAATGCTTTGCTTATCAAACTGAGCTGAATAAAATTTTCGTTATTTATCGTCTTTTATTATCCTCTGCGCCATTCGGCCAGGATCTATACCCACCTACACTTACAGGGTTACAACCGCCACGGCGAGATGCCCTATTTTGTGCGGAAACAATTTTTCACCTTACAGAGTTAGAGGAACTAAATCCCATAATATTCGTACGTTCGTTTTATTTGTATGCCAATGGACGAGTAACGACAAAATTTATGAACATTTCTTTTCCTAATCGAATCAAATTGCTCACAAAATATTCATCCCGATCAATTGCTGTTCCATTTTTATTCGCTGACAGGTGTTCGGCTTACAATTTTCCTCGATACGCTTGCAGGAAGTTGAGCCTTGCGCCATGACCTCTTGTAAATACAGCAAAATCAGTGATTAAATCGGTGTCTAATTTTCAACCGCGAGTAAATGTTTGAAGTTTGAAGATATATTTTTCCATTTTTCCTTCCCCCTTTTTTTTTGTTACTGCGAATTATATCACCGCTACGAGATATCGCGGCAATTTGAAGACATTTGTGCAGAGTGAATTATTTTAAATTCTTGCCTATCGCATGACATTTGACTCCACAACTTAGCATATCGTAATCGTAACAGTGATTGATACCTATTATATATAATTTACACATTTTAACTCACGATAGCGATAAGCGATACCGAAACCCGCGGCAATACTGTCGGCGATACTTTTATATCGGTGCTTCTTTGTCTTCGTCTTCGTCTCGTCGTTGCCGCCGATCGCGGTGCCGCTGCTATAGGTGCGGAGAGGGGCGAAAACAGTGACTTCTTTGAGGCAAAAAATGTCACCACATTCTCCAAATGACACTAATCGCCTTGGTTTATCTTCCCACGGTTCGGACGCGCGTAAAAACAACTCAGCAGACCAAACGGCCTGCCAGTCGGTCACGAGCAATTCAATAATTATTTCTACATTTTTCTAATAATTTCTTAGCCCGCAGGTTTCGCCCGCGCAACTCACCGAGCAGCAAAATCTGCTTTTTCTCGCTGTAGGATGTGATGTAGCTGATTTTATTTATTTTCACTTCATGATTATTGCATTTTTTCTTCTCGTTTCTCTCAGTTTCTTTCTCACGGACAACTCGTCAACGTTCTTCCGGTAATTAAAAAAAACAGCCGTAACACTGATTACAATAAATATAATTAACAATACGGTATCAACGCCGCATAATTTCTAGCCAAACTTTTATCAGCTGTGGCTGAGAATTCCGCTGCCGTAATAATGTTAATAATATAATTACACACGTTACTCCGGGCGTGACTCAGTATCGCTATATATAATGTATACATTATCATTCCATTAAGACCTTGAAAATGTTCTTTCTTCGCGTTCTTCACCCTCTCTTTTTATTTCCGAAACTCGTTGTTTCGATGACTTCCCCGATCTGTCGAAAATCATTTTATCCCGCTACTCGATCACGCACGTAATGACGAAACGTTAGCACGGATCCCAAATATTTTGCCTAAATTTCTAAAATCGAGCTCCATTCAATCCAAACAAAGCGTTTATAGTCCATTACGCTATAGGTATTCGTGTATACAGAACCGGTTGTTTCGTGATCGATGCAAACGGTTATACCCTCTGCTCTGTTCGTCGTTGTTTGACACAATGCTCCCGTTTGATGGCGAATGAATCGATACATTATTATAGGTTCTACTATGCTCCCCGGCACTTAATATCACCAATTCCTAAGTATAATATCAAGGTTTCATCATTCGTTGCGACTAACCAACCGAGCAACGCGTATGTAACATATTATGTGTATATATATATATATGTATATATATATAGATAGATATATGTGTATAGTATATATATATATATATAAATATATATATAGAATATGCGGGCGGATTCGATGATCGGAGTTATAATGACCTCGCGTTGCATATTATACGCATATTACACGCGTTGCTTGAAATAAATAATGCGCGTATAACATTTGTTTTATCCCTTGGCATGGCGAATTCGCTGATGGTACATGGGTGAATATTAATTGCCTTTTACGTAATGGGAGTCATATATTGGCAGCACGATTGTGTTAATTATTATTCTCAAATCGTTATCGGAAATAACGCGGGAGCCGCTCGGTTACAAGCCAGATCTCGCTTCGTATTACACACGTGTAGTTATAATGCGCCGTATTTGTAATCATCCAGAACTCACTTTTATTTCATCCCTCGACAGTGGGTCGATAGCGAAATTTTGATGCGCACTTCGATCATCGACGGAAACTGTAACTATGTATGTATATGAGGACTTCCACGGCAACTCGGTAAACGGTTGACCATGACATTTTTTAATTTCATTAGGGAATTTTTTTACGATGGAACGACTCCTGAAAAGCTTCAAAGAATTCTTTCAAATTTTTCGAATCACTCGTCTTTACCCTATCATTTCTTAAACCTATCTCAAAAACACCCTAATTGATTTTTTATGAGGCAAGAAAACAACATTTGGTTTCCGAAATGAAAAATTTTCACGCAACATTCAGAGTGGGACCTCATTTTTTTATATTTTATTTCCATCATTTCTTCTATTTTTTAATCGCTTATTCTATTTTCATACCTGTTAAAAATCTATTATAATATATACCGCATCTCCGATTTGATTACTGTATTTTTTTTTTTTTAATGTTCCTCCAGTTTTTTAAAAGTTTCTCCAGACTAAACACAGTCACGATTTGTTTCAAATCCTTCAAAGTTATTCTTTTTCACAAACTGTTCCAAACAGAAAAGAAAATAGAAAAAAACGAGGCCCCACTCTGAATCTTGCGTGAAAATGTTTTCAATCGGAAATCACGTGTTTTTTTTTCTTGTTCAATAAAAATCAATTTGAGTGTTCTTGAGATAGGTTTAAAGAAAATCATAGAGTAAAGACGAGTGATTAGAAAAATTCGAAAAAATTCTTGGAAGCTTTTCAGGGGTCCTACCAGAGTAGAAAAAAATTCTAGATGAAATTAAAAAACGTCACGGCCAATTGTTTACTGAGTTGGCGTGGAATGCCTCGTATTCACATATATATTGAGCACTTCTAATGTATTTGTTACTTAAAGATTTAATGACAGAAACCTGAAAATTGAAATTGTTTACTCGAGACGTTCTTTGTATACTGTAATCCAGCAATTAGATTTACAATTTTTCTGAACCTTATGTGCAATGCAATTATAACTCGGCTGCATGCAATGTATTAAAGATACGACACCACGGTTGCGATTACGATTACGATTACAAAAGGGCGATAAACTTTGTCATTGAGGTAGACCCGCGCGTGTACATGTGTGTATGTGTGTGAGACGGAGAGAACAAATTTTCTTATTTTATCATTACCGTTATCTTTTCCCAACCCCTTTAGGTGAAAGACGTTGTGTACAATTCCCGTGTATACACGGCGAGTGCAGAGATCGGACTGGTGGTCGGTCCACGGCGTGATGTTGAACCGGTGTAAACCCATAAAGAAAATTGATAAAAAAAATAGAGCGCAGGACTTTTTATCAGTATAACCAACCTCGAAGCGACGTCGGACGAAACAGTATTGCTTGAATTTATAATGCCGAAAGTCGTAAAACAACGGCAGCCAGCGACAATGCCTGCACGGTTCTCTTTGTTGGTTTACCGTAGCCATTCCAACCGTGCATCGCATGCCTCGTCGTAAGTAAATATGCGTAAGAAGTCACTTATACCACGACAAATTGGGTGTACGTAGGTTCGGCCTGTGCCCGAGCAAGTAATCGAATACCGGAACCTCTTCCCTACCTCCGACTGCGTGTCAACATTATTACGACGTATATACCAGACGGTTAGCTGCGAGATCTTCCGCAGGTCGATGTCCATTCCCAAAACACGGATGATTATCTCGATTCAAAACTTTTCCCATACGTATTCACATGACTATTTTATCGTCGAGGGATTGAATTGGAGCGCGATGCTGAAAATCATTGGATAGGGTTTGTTTCGTCATTTGCGATTCGTTCGGTATGGTAAGTTAAAAAAGTTTCATTCGAATCGTGTGTAACAAACCGTTCGTCGAAGGAAATTTTCTATCCATTTTTTTTTTTTCATTCTTTTCATCTGACGTATTATTTCCGTATTCGCAGTCGAATTATACATAACAAAATACGAACGGGCCAACAAGAGTCGTCCGTGACGTACTAATCGAGTACCGGCATCGTACCTCTCCCACATTGGCACTACAGCGAAGGCAGGCAGGGGTTTCGGTTATAATCGAAGACTGTGCGCGGAGGATCGAGATGAGGGGGATTGGGGTGGAGGCGAGCCGAGAGATAGAGGGGGAGGGGAGTCAAGGGGGCATCGGTGTAGCATAGAATGTAAATTTCCCTTGTGTGGGGGTGTACCCACACGATAGGGGAAATCAAATCGATAGCAGACTAAGGTATATCAGTCTAATTGTCAGTACAGAAAGACCGAGAGAGAACGTTATATCTGAAGGGGCCGCCGGTCCGAGGGAGAGGGTGAGATATGCCAGCCATATAGCTTAATCACCCTCCTCCTCTTCCTCCTTCCTTCTCCACCTCCTTCCATCTCGCTGCTAACCGACTCCCCCCGTCGTCCCCCCCCCTCACGAAGCGTGGTACCAACCCCCTACTAGAGTAGCCAGCCTTCCGTCCTCCAATAATCAATAATTATACTCAAATAAAGAGAAAACGGGACGGATGGATTGCCGCTAAAGGGTTACAAGAGAGCGCGAGATACGCGCATTGGTAAGATACCGAGCGAGACGAATCAACGGTGAGCCGGATGGGGGTGGCTAGAGGTACAGGCCAAAGCTCCGATGCGAGCTTCTCACAGAGTGAGCGATCAGGGCCGTATTGCCGACGAGACATCGCCCCCTTTCCCTCCTTCAATTCCATCCCCCGTTACATCTTTCCGATTAGGCGTGGGGAATCTGCTCGGAGCTACTCCGGGCAACGGGCTGACGATAAGATGGGAAAATCGCAGCTAAGCGAATGAATCGTCGAACGGACCGTTCCCTAATGTCTCGATAAAACTAAAATCGAGGAACCGGTATCCGTTTGTTTTTTAAATAAATTTCACCCGGCCGCCGGACGTCGAGCAAGGACCGATTGCTGTAAGGTGCGGTCCTGCGAACGAGCGAGTAACGAAGGATCGGAAGAGGACGAGGAGATCGAGAATGAGGCGGAGGCGAACGGCGCTGCTCCTGAAATTCTCCCATCCTCGTCGCCTTCTCACTTTTCCTCGCGCGCATCGCCGCCACGCGTTGCCCTCTCGTCGCTCGACGTGCACCCTTCGTTTCCTCTCATTTCAATCTGACCATTGCCTTCGTCTCCGGTGCAGCGGCTCGACGCCGAGAGTCGCCGAAATCGCAACAATTCTTCCACGTTCAATCGGCGCCACGTCGGCGGATATACCTTCGCCCTCGCCCTCCTAGGTATATCACCTAATCTTCACGCGCCGCGCAAGAGACCTTCTCCTCTGACCAGCTACTGCACCCCGCGTCGAAGTACGCCTCGCGAAGTAAACGCGCCGTCCTTTCCGAGGGGTGCCGAGGGTTCCTCCGACGTCGTCCGTTCATCCTCTCTCCGTGTACTTGGGGAAACTCGCCCAAAGTCGGTGGGAACTCCCGGCCGCCGATGGTGAGCGGGTCAGAAACTTCTTTGCGTCGGGCCATCCGCGTTGGGACCAAAGTTGGCTTAGGTTAGGGACAGGCGCCTTGCGTTGGTCTATCGACTCTGCGTCGACCTCCTTCGTGTATACTCCGGAAGTCGAACGTCATGCTAGGTCTCGACCGAGCGTCTGTTATAGATTATCTAAAACGGCAGAGGTTGCGGCCCTATTTACATCTGCTCTGTTTCTTTCGTTTTTTTTTCTTTCTTCTTTTTTCTATTTTCTATTTTCTTTCGCACGCTCATTCGTAGCTCTTATACCACGACCTCCGGGGTGACGTGCATATGCGAAGGGAATGAGGCGATGATTCAACGAACACCGCAAGCAAGCAGAATTAAATTCTACATATCGCAAATTGTCGTCATTTCTGTCTAAAATTGAAATGGTTACATTGATTTCAAGGCCGCGTTATCACAAATGCAATAATCTTACTGCACGTACAAAATATACATGTATATTATCTTTTTTATGTTACATAGGATTATAGTATCGAATCGTATCCCCCCCTCCATCGCGTAATGGTCCCCCAGGTCATTGCGTAACCAAAAATAAGAGTTCAATTCCTGACGTCCGGTTGTTACGCGAGCAAACCGCACGCGGTTTGATACCATTAACGGTGAACCGCGATTGCGGAGTAAATAGCTTTGAAGTCTCGAATCCTTTAATACTATTTCATTCGGTAAGATGGAATCCGCTCGAACTTTGAACCGGCGTAGGACGCAAGACACTTGACAACGATCGAGTTGAAAATATCAAGCCGAAAGGCACGTACAAGTATTACTCGAGGTACTGCAGTGGTATTTCATCCATGAATTCGCGTAACCATCGTGTAACCATTGTGCATACATACGCCGTGCGGTTGTTAATCGATGCGCGGGTTGCATCGGTAAGGTTCAATTGGAAAATCTCTGTGCGCACGAGGATGCCATTAACAGACTACTGCATGTGTTATTGGAAGAGCATTATATCCGTGCTCGTACCTCTGTAGCAGGGTTAATTACTAGGAATTGATAGCTCGCTCGCGTTACGCGAGAACATCTCTTTGCTTTCAAAACGTACAAACAACCTGGCACATTTCGCGAATTACGCAACCACAATATTCGATATCGTGATAACGACCTGTGTGTTATAAAGAAAAGATGATACCACGTTACACTTGGTACGCGAAAAGTTGAAAAAAATATCCAAACAGCACCAACATTCGACACATTAGGAGAATCGGCGAGTTCGTCGTTGAACGGACACGGTGCTCCGTGACCTGAGAGAAACTGACCGTAGGTACATTATATATACACAGGTGAATTATACACACCGACAACACCGAGAATAAGGGTTTTCTCGAGGGACGTTTGGTTTGGCATAATATTTCGGGGGGTGTTTTGCCGAGGTGGGGATAGGAGGGGGCCGCAGGGGCGGCTAGAGAGTTCGTCGACTGATGCAGAGGAGTAGGGTGAGTGTTGCGATAAGGGGCCGGTTACCCCGAGGAGGAGGTGGTCGGCGGCTGACGGGGGGAGGTGGGCAGATCAATGAAAGGGTTGCAGGAAGGATTGATCGCCGATAGGGAAATTTCGTTAGTTTCAGTCATAAAGGGTGGCGGAGGCGCCCGGAGAGGCCTAACTAACCACCTCCCTCGCCCCTGCTCGTCACCCTTGAAATTTCACCCTTCTCAGAGTGCGAATCGACGGCGTGAGAAGGGCGGCGGGGTCGACAGGGGATTTCGCGGGGGGTTTGGCGAGGCGCGGAGGCACACATCGGAGTATTAACGAAATTTTAACCAATCAATGAGAAGTTCATTAGCCCGTACGGCAAACCCCCGCCGCCCGTCCGCCTTCTACACCCTCCGCCGAGCCAGTCTTGGGGGAGATCCCACATCGAAGATAAAATTCAAACGACCTTTGTTCTCTAACCTACACCGTACCTCCGCACGCATCCCGAATACGCCGCCCGTCGTACTTTGAAATACGCTACCCGGTACCGACGGACCTCAAGTTGTTTCACGCCGTTCGCTCGTCCGCATCAAAGGCCCGCGTGTCCGCTGCCGAATATTCGCTAATTCTATGAATAAACCTTACAAATCCAAGAATTTACTCCCGATAAAGAATTATAATCAAAATTATGTGTACGAAGAAATCGTCGACGGTCGAACGAAACAAAATTACAAGAATTGAGCTGGTACTGTAGTAGTTTTTGCGAACGGTCGTATAATTTCGGAAATATTTAACTTGCGGAAGTTGAAAACCGCACGATTGCGGTCATTGCGCCGACCACCGTCCTCCTACACCCTAATGTTGTAAATTACGATTAGGTCCAACTCGTTGAGACAACCTCGGATAACTCTGGTGAGAATTCATTTTGTTTGAGATTTATTTTAACAGCATCATACATGCTGAATGTTATTTTATTTATTTGTACATTTATTAACTCCGTTATGCTACACGAAATTTACCGATCAATAAAACGAATAGTATATGATTTAGGGAGAGCTTGCTTCCTGCTGCGCTGATAACAAAGCGAAAGCCAAAGACTTCTTGGAACGTCGTTTACTGCCACCCGACGATTATTCCATAATCGTGATCAATTTTGAAGCTGATTGTCCTAGTTTCGTTATCGGCAACTCGGTGCGGTGAACCTTTGATTTTAATCTGACCTCTGCACTCCGTTATATGGATACGGATAAAACTCGTTGGGCGTAATTTATCTGTTACTTTCTTGCAACAAAAGAAAAAAAAAACAATAGCATTTATTATGGAAATATTCAGCGATAATCAAAATGGAGCTTGTAGCCCGAAACAGAGTCGATATCGTTCCGTGAGGACTTAGGGTCAAATGGTCAGTCCCAATCGGCAGATAGTACGACACCTGTGCGACGAGGATGGAGAATTCCCTTAATCATTGAAAATAGAGGTATTCCAGAGGACATAGAATTACTATTCCCGGTCACGCCGTCGCGAAGGGTGGTTCGCACGTATGCATTTTGTATCGTCATTTGTCTCCAATATCTCCCTGGCACCGCGAGCCACCCCCGGACGCCAACGCTACGCGCACACACCTCTTTCCCGCTGCTTTTTGCCCCGCATGCAGGCAGAGAGCCGCCGCTGTACGATATATCGAATAAGCCACAATGACAAAAAAAAGTCCTCGATGGAAGCGAAGGTGCAGGATGAGGAAGGAAGGATGTAGATGCGGGGAGGATTGCGGCTAGAATCCCGCGAACGAGAGCGAGAGAGAAGCCGGGACGCGAGATATGCGGGGCTTCGAGTGAGAGGGAGGCATTTAAAACCCAGACTCGGAGAAAAAGAGATTTGCATTACGGAACGAAGGGGTGAGCGAGGTGGCTGGGAACCGTGCGGGGAGGGGGGCGGGGGCTGAGGGGAGGGTATCGATATGCATCGTAGGTATGGCGAGGCCGTCGGACAAAAAAGGGGCGGGGGGGGGGTGAAATTCTGGCAAACGACGTCGATATGACGCAACTTATATCACCACGCTGTATTTTTACGACTAAGGTTTTCCACCGCGATCTATGACTGTATAACACACGTGTATGCGGGAGCGATGGCAATTAAAGCGCTGTTGAATAGGAAAAATATCCGCAGCGGACGAATTCGTCGTCGCAATTTCGATTTCAGCCGGTTTTTATACCCCCGCCCTTAGAACAGGACCCGCAGGATGTGAGAGAGTCGCGTTATCCTCGAGGGTGCAACTGCGTGCAGCGATCGGTGCGGCTTGAGTATAGGATAGTAATTTTCGTCCCTTACCGATATTAAAAATTTCCTTCCTGTAAACTTGAAAGTTTCCATCGTTTCGCCTTTTTTCGGACGAGCTGATGCCGCACAACTTTCTCATTAGGCGGCGAAACAATACCCTTCAGTTCGCTTACGCGAAGTCTCGTGTGTGTATACATGTATTGTATGCACATGTATATATGACAGAGTATAATAATGCGCGTACAATCGTCACGAGGCTCCTGCTGCAGTTGCATCGAAGGTGCACACCGAGAGACCGCGGACGCACACTCGTTCGCAAGGACCGCGCATAAACGTCAGAGATTAGCGGCTGAGTTTCGTATCGAGCATTTCTGTCAATACGCGGACGGAACAATGGCAACAATTCGAAAGCTGCTGATTATGAAATAAATGCCCGAACCCAGGCTGTGCCTGCCCTGCCCTCCTGGTCCCCCCCCTAGGCGTCACTTTGCATTGGTCCTGCGGTCCTGTGTGCGCCCTGACTTGTATTATAGCTAGAAGCGTGCAATTTTGCAATATGCGAATACGCCGCGTGTACGAAGGTAAAATGGGCACATTATACACGCACACACACACACACACACAAGGATTCCACAATTCTTTAACCGTGTACATTTTATCCGACGACTCCACATCCTCTTCCTCTGATTCACCGTTCCCATACAGGAGCTCGGAGAACCGAAACGCTTTGCGGTATACTTTTGTTAATTAGCACTCTCCAGGGTTAGATCTGTTCCGTATAAAGAGCGCAACGCGCCTTATTTACCGCTGTGTAACAGAAACCGAATGTTGTAGCTTGAGGTCTAGCGTTTTATAATGCAACAACGGTTGGAGATAAAAATGAACAAATAAATATAGAAGAACGAAAGAGTGCGAGAATGGAAAACGAGAGAGAGAAAAATTCGTTCACCGCTTCGAAAACACCGGCAACAAGTAGCCGCCGCAAATTGCCTCGCACCGATTAAACCGTCCACGCGCGGCGCCCGGCGTCTCGACGCTTCACCCTGCCGGTGCGTCCATACCTATACATTTTACCCTAACTGTATGTGCACGGATTTCGTCACTGGGGCCGAAATTTGGCGTTAATCGAACTCTAATTCGTGCGCCAGTCGCGACCGCGTTGAGGCTCAACTCTGGTTCTTTTATTCGTGGTGAAAAGGACAAATATGTACACGTCAACGCTGTTATCACCTGTAATTATGTAACCTTAAGTTACGATGACGCTGTTTCAACGTGACGAATATTTCATACACGAATAGCTGCGCGCAGATTGTCAAATTCTGTACGGAAGTCGTCCTCCTCTCTCCTATTCTCTCACGCCTCTGTTCTTCCTTCTCCCGCACCGCCTTTCTCCAGCTGCCGAGCGATGGTCCAGAGCTCTGATGCCTGGACATTTATCATTAATTCCTTTCCCCGTGGCAAGAGAATCGTCAGACGTTATTATCCGTCCGACTGGACGCCCCCTCCCTTCACCCCCTGCTTTTTCTCTTTTTCTCTTTTTCTCTCTCCGTTCCCGCGTCGTTCTTCGCCGCCTATCCGTACCACCGCTCTGCTTCCCTGCCGTTCCGACATTTCTCTCCAGCGAACGTTCGAGCTCATACATGTACGGCTTCTCTCGTCTCGGCTTAAATGCTCCACTACCGTCGTCCTCGCGGACTTGCGCTTCTCCGATAACGCAAATCACGGGCGTGATTTTTATCAGTTTTTATTGAAGGTGTTCAACTCGTGTGGCGGGAGTGTGCACGGTATTTTATCAGATCCACGTGTACTCGGAGGCATAAATGGGTTATCTGTAATAACGAAATATTTTCAAGTCTTTTCCATTATCCGATTTACATTATATTACGTATTCTCTGCACTCGATGTTTCAACTCCTGAAGTCAGCCGACTCCGAGCTCTCCTCCACCTTTAGTCGTTGTACCTTTCCTGTGATTTTCAATATACATCGCATACGTATGATGCACACAATTCTAGAGACTGACTGCCAGCCATTAATATCAACCACCCTCGGTTTTAGTTTCTCTTTTTTCGGACGTGGTACGTGAGAATTCAAGCGCGCCGGGACAATGGGGGTAAAATTATTATCTATACGCTCTTTGCGGTTGATATTCATGTGTAGTTTTTTTTCGAAGATAAGTATACGTCGTCTCTCTCGACTTCAAACGGACTGCTAACGTGCAGCACGGTATAGACCGCGTACATAGACGGTGGCTTTTGTATTCGTGCCCGTTTGCTGCCGGAATCGAGAGAATCAAAATCCCCGAGTCACAAGAGGGTGGGAGCGACGCGGGAGACGCGAGGAGCCAACCGCGGGGTTTGCGGGGGCGGAGGAAGAGAGAGCGGTTGACGGAGGGGGTTAGAGAAAGTGGGCAGGGTGACAGGGGGGAGGAGAAGGCGGGCAGAATGTATGATATTTTATTTTAGAGTTCTTCTGGCTTCCACTAGATAAGCTCTTGGAGGATTTATGCTTATTACAGCCACGTAGGTGGCCGCCGGAATGAGAGAGACTCGCTTGATACGCCCCTGCCACTGGCTGCAATGCACACCCCGGCTCGCGTAACAATACCTACCGACAAACCGGCCAGACACCCGATATCACTTTTCACCAACGAGCGTAGTTATCCGCCTTTCTTTTCTTCTCCTAACTCATCTCCTCGCTGCAGGACTCCGTCAAGGGGGGCGGTAGGGCATCGGAGATCGTGCAGAAAATACATATATCCGGCTCTCCCGAAAAGCGCAGCGATTCCGAATTGCGCTTCGGCTACTCGCGTATCAATTTTTCATACCCTAATCGCGTATTTCAGACTTGGATAATACGTACGCGCCTGCAGCAACCGAATTCACCAATTATCGGTTCGCCTCCGTGTCTATTTATACGTATATTATCGCTGCCGCGAGGATCAGGCTGCGGCATACAGAGAGAGAGAGGGAGACAGCGAGTCGAGTTTAAAGAGGGTGAGGGGCTAGCGAACGGCGAAGGCTGAAGGGTGAAGGGCGAAAGGCGAAGGGAGACGTTAGCCGAAGGTAGAACGCGTAATGAGCCGAGATACATTCGACTGCGGCTTGGTGGAGTCGCGGCGGAGCCGCCAGCAGGGACGGAGACGGGGGTGGAAAGGGTTCGGAGCTCGAAGCCCGATCAGTCATTAGACAAGTGGGTATTCACATATATCGAGTTGTAAAATCGATACCGCTGTCCGCTGCCCGTGTATCCTGTAAGGAGCGATGGAGGGGATGAGATGCTCACCCTGCTTCCCCCCCAACCCCCGTCCCCCTCCCCCTCCGCACCCGACCACCCATCCCGCAGCCATCCAGCGGTGAGTGGGTGTAGAGGTGTACCTCTCTCCATACCTACCCCTTCGCGCCCGCCGTTTCTCTCTTCCTATATTTCCCTCCCCTCCGCCCCCCGGCGTCCCTCGCCTCACGGACCCCTTCCTCTTGTGTTGCTTCGCTTCCCCTTACCGCGGCACGTATCCAGTCCTTGCATATTAATCCTACCCATAATTCCCACTTCCAGTTTCGGCAACCCTCTGTGTTCCGCTCCGAACTCCCTACCACCCTGCCACCCTCGCGCCACCCTTGCGCCACCCCGCGCTACAGAGGGCGCCTCCTATAGTCCTATCGATTGAACTTTCTTTCGGGGCCTGGCTTTTAATTGGCATTCTCTCGTCGTGGCGAACGTGAGCCTTTCGACGACCATGTCCGGAAGGGTTAACTCACCCGCTCCCGTCCCATCCTCCTTCGCGTGCTGCGTGGGTACCACACCTCGCACAGTCTCCGGGTGGGTGTACGTTCAACTGATTCGATCATTCCGGTATTATTGTCTCCTGCCCGAGAAGAAAGATGATGCTTGATCCTCCCCAAACCCCCTGCCTATCCAGTCCCTCAGTCCAGCGGAACGTTCGAATTATTTGTTCAGTCACGGGTGCGATTAAAAAGCTACAATGCCATGTCCGGTGGAATGAATTGGCGGAAATTAAGAGCGCTCCGCAGCCTCGGGCTGCTCCTGTAAAAAGTCGAAGCGTCGAGCACGCGGCGGATGTGCTCGGACGTATACATATAACGTACGGTACTCTCTTATTGCAATAGATGTCCGTGTCCGGCTATTTTTTATAACCGGGGAAAATATGCGCCCTTCGTCTCGCTATGTAACGTTTAGAGTGGCGTATAAATCGTAGGTGCACGCGCCTCCGGCTCCGTCGAGTCGGATGTACTTTTAACATCGGCAAGTGTTCGAATGCTGGGGAATGTGAAAAAAATAGGGACAATTTTACGGGGTGACGATTAATACGAAAAGAGCGGTGTGGCGGTGACGGTGGTGGACGAGCTGCGGCCTCGGCCGGCTCTTGCGGCGTCTCTCTTTTCATCGCACGTGGGCCGCGGAGCACGCGTCGTAAAATTAATACCAAGCCACGGCCATCTTGTTGCGGGTGTGTGGACGGTGGCGAGGGGGGTCTAACCTTAGTCGGTGTGTTAACTCTGAGCATGCACGCGACTGTGTGAGTGAAGATTGATTACACCGCGGGAGAAAATGTGATCAATAGGGACGCAAACAAAAGCTCTACACCCATAATGCAAATAGCAAAAATCATGGAGGATTAAGGCTCTGCCCGCCGCTTCGGGAGAAACAATAGTAAATTATGGTCGTTCGACGCCTCTGTACCCATCTCCTAACCGCCGCGCGGCTATAACTTGCAGCTAAATATCTATACCACCACCACCGTAACCATTTTCCACCGTACATGTCCCTACGTCGTATCCCGCGATCATACTCCCTTAACGTAGATTCGCATTTATGCATATAGATTCTCCCGAGCAACCCCCCCGTGCCCTTCGGCATGTATGAGTAAGCCACGGTATTGCCAATTGCGATTGTATAAATTGTGTCTCCGTGACGGATACGTGTGTGCGTGCCGCCTCCACCCCCACCCCCCATCCCCGTCTCCACGACCGCCTCGCAACCCGGTTCGCCTGGACCACGACTCTTCCCCTTTGAGTCACATCCACCGCGTCCATCCGTCCGGCCGGCCGGCCACCCGACTCACCACTACGACCATCGATCACGGGCCTCTCCGTTGTTTTTACTCCTTGGGGCGGGGAAATGGCGGAGGGGCGGCGGGGTGCAGAGAAAGGGGAGAACGTACGAGAGAAAAGAGGCGGTCACTTCCCCTACTAATAAAATTTCACCCCCCGATACCGCATCTAGTAGAAACGCGACGCTTTATTGTGTTGCGCTGTGTTTTGTTTCATGCGGGTTTTCATCATGGGTTATTTCATAGGTATGGGGAAGGCGACGAGAAAATTCATGTCTGCTCCTGGCTAGGATCTACTTCGCCGATCGGATACGTCTTACTCTCTCTCTCTCTTTCTCTTTCTCTTTCCGTAACCTAATTTTGGCAAATTTCGCGTTAGCGGTAACGTTGAGGTTTGGGACAACGGGGAGAAACCCTAGGTAATAAGTGCAATTATAGCAAAAGGTTGATTTCCACCGGACAATTGCAGGGGACCTTCGGGTTTTGCGGTTTTTAGCAACGGCCGATGACATTTAATTTAACAGCGCGGATCAGACCGGAGCTCTTGGACCACCTCACCCGTTAATGTCATCGATACCGGAACAGCCCTGCTCGATCCGTACCTACCGACTGGCTTACGTTGAACGACAGATAAAATCCTGCACCCCTCCCCCGCCCCAGGGAAATTTGCAAATTTTAAAGTTGAATCTTTATTCCTGCTCCTCGTGAAGCGACCCTCACCTGTTATCACCCGCGTGTTACACTCGTACTCTGTTTCACCCTCTCCCCCTCACATTCGTTGCTTCATTTATCGAGTGTGTATAAACGTACACGACTCGATGCGAGAGACTCTTCTTTTTGTCAATTGTAATCGATATCGCGTATAACATGGGCATAGGTATACTTTTAAAACTGCGAATAAATTATACACACGTGCATCAGAGCCTAGAGGTGTGTGCTCGAGTATAGTGCGTGCAACGCTGATGAATGCTCGTATTATTTGTGCCAGAGTTATACGTATACCTTTATCTTAACAGCCACGTGATTTGGAGTTACGTTAATTAACTGCTACTCGCAATAGTGAGTGCGAATACCAGCAAGTAGGTGTACAGTTTACACGGACCATGCAAATCAGTTACAGTTTCGATGTTATAATTTGCGTGGTCGGAAGCATTTTCTGAAATTGCCAAACTCTGTTGGTTAATACACACGTTCCTATAAACTTTCTCTTCGATTTGAAACATTTATTGAAATTCGTCGAACGACAAACTTCACAAAGATTCATAAATCCTAATATGCATAACTCAAAGTCTGGAGGGCTAATTAAATACGTTAAATTTCTAACACTCAGGTATCAAGGTTGCGTGTAATACGCAAACTTTTTCACTCACCTCTACTTGAAATGACACCAAAGGAGGTAGTTCATTTTAATTTGAAAACTTCATCTCTTCGCTGCGACTTCACACGTTTTATCAACTTAAAAAATGGGATTCAAAATTTGTGAAGCTTTGAAAATAATTGGCGTACTTTTTCCAACCGCGTGACTGCATAGTCTCGCGTTTGTTTGCACAGTGATCGGTTGTTAGCGAAAGTGCAGCGTGTATTGCAGATGTGAAAAAGCGATCGCTCGGCAGTGGCAGCCTCAAAGTAACACGGTTCATTTGATCATTTTTACCGCGGGGTTCGCTACGTGCTGCCCGGGGCCTCGAGTGCACCGCGTTACGTTGATGCACTCTTGCCTGAGCGCGGTGCACGCCGCAAACCCTCCACCCATTTCCCTCGTGCGGGGGTGCACCCCTCGTACACATGCGAACGTGAATCCGGTAGTCTATCGTAATTGATCATATTCGCGAATCCCCCGCCGCAAACAACGACAACAACAACAACAACAACAACAATCACAACGAGAACGGGTATAACGACAACTTACGTGCACCCGTAGCTGGCACAAAGCGTCATTAAAACCCCGGAGCATCATCAATTCACTCTTGTCATTAATAAACCTACTTGAATAAACAACGACCTTGTCGTCAAAGAAACGTCGATAGGGCATGAATAAGCGCGGAAGCAATTAAGAAAGAAAAACCAATAAATAATTAATAACGAAGTAATCCCTCCGAGGGTATTTATCGGAGCCGATCGGGAAGGTATTATTTAATTCAATCCCTGATAATTACATTCGGTATATAGAGGCAATTACCGGTTCGAATATTATACCTTTTAGATGTATATTCTCAATAAAATTGACAAAGTACACCGCTCGCCGTAGTCGATACGCATTTATGTGTATGTACTCGTATGTAAGCTTCTTGACCGTTACGGTGTCTTTGAGGATCTCGATGACAATTCCTTCAGCGAAAGCTTCTGTACATAATTTCCGTTTGTTAGACCATTTAATTCGCATTTGCCGAGACTCGGACTCATCGTGTCTCCTATTTTTCATCACCTTACAGATCAGTCAGCTGGGCGAAGAGGTTACGAGACTGCAGCAGAGCCTGCAACGGCTTCAAGAGACCAGCACCCAAGCCACTGCCCGCCTGGAAGAGGAGCTGGAACTACGGAGACAACACATACACAGACTGGAAGTTAGACTCGAGAGACAAAGAGACTATGACGACCTTAAACGGGAGCTCAGCATCCTGAGGTCTGTGGATTTCTCCCAAATCCCGACCGGGGAACCGGGCAAAAGCCTGGAACATCTTCTTCTGGAGCGGACGAAAGCTCTTCAGCAAACGGAGAACTTGAAACCACCCACAACGCCGGACGCACTCGGTGAGTTAATTTTCTCGTATATTTTTCTCGAGCACGTGAACGACAAACTTTTCATAAACGAGGCAGCGAGCGAGCGAACAAACGAACAAACCCCTGTGTCCCTCATCTCGGGTGCAATAGGTGTAACGGTAACGACATTGAAGCAGGAGAGAAAGGTATCTGCAATTATCCCGATTGATGTGAAAAAGTCTGTAGTATACGCGTGAAATTGAATTTGCACAGAACGATTTTCGTTCAATGATATTAAAGAGGGTGTCTTTCGAACGTCTTCTTGTTGTGCCTTTGTTAAGTAACAGATGAATTGCCGGCATGAGAATATACGTTGCACATATTCCAACGGCCATTATTTGAAATGGTAGCACGTCATCCACTCCATGCACAATTAAACGGGATAATGACAGAGTATTACCAAATGTCGACTCATCCAGAGCGAAGTTTCCATTATGTATCACGAGAAATTCTCTATCGTCACGTTTGAGTTGTGATTGGGCAACAGGTTGCGTACGTACGTGTGCGTATACGTATACCTTACACGCATAGTCGGCCGTTCTTTTACCGTAGCTCGAGGGGCAACGTCGCCCATCTTGTCGTATCTGTCTATGTATGTACACCTAGCTCTGCAAGCCTGGGGGAATCGTCTCTCGAAACTACCTGTTATTACACGGAAAGGATTATTCTGTTTTCGAATAGCATCTGTTCACCCCGTTCGATCAACCGTTGGTACGACAATTATACGTCGACGAGAACGACTTCGGTCGTCACACGCAGCTCGGGTCACTCGGATCAAATCGCTCAAATTTTTATCATGTATGTAATGTTTAGATTTAGAAGCGAGCCTAACGGCGTATGACATACGCTGGTCCATCCCTTGCATCGGTCATTGCTACTAATGCTAATTGCTGCTGCTCTCATCTTCAGGCCTGATTCTCTAAGCTCGGTCGACAAACTAAAACCTTAAGGCTAAAAAAAAAGGCATCAAGCTATACTCGACAAGCTTTCAGAATAATCCTGCTTGTGTTGTGTACTGACTATCCTCTGTCTCTCTTTCTGTCTCTCATTCTCAATCCGTATATCACATATTCTCCGTCCGTCGGTATATTCCCATGTATCTATCTCTTCGTCTGTCTCTTTCCGTCAGTTCTATTCCTCCCCCGTTTCTGTGTCTCACGGCCGACGTATCCCGTCTCTCTTCCCATCACTCAATTCTTCCTTCCTCTCTCCTCCTTTGTCTAATTTCCCATTCATCTCACTCTTTCTTCTTCTTCCTCTCCCACTCTCTTTCTTCTCTCTGTCTCTCTGTGTTTCTTTTACGCTTCGGCTGCACTCTTACCATACTCGGGCAGATCTGTGAGTCGGACGTCTGCCATGTATCTGTACTAACGTAACGAATTTGAAACTTTCAACGTAAATTGTGGACGCAATATTTGCCCGTGGGGCATTGTTTCGAAACCGAGTTTATTATGAATCGATCCAGGACGCGAAGAGAGACAGAGGCAGAGATACTGCAACGTCAACCCTTCTGATTCAAACCACCCTGTCTCCGTACCCATACTCCACGCCCACCGGATCCTCGTCCTCGTCCTCGTCCTCGTCCCTGTGGCTCCCCGTGTCCCTGCACCCCACAGTCGAAACCCCGAAACGTCGAAGCCACGAACCAGCACGTGCTACCAACGCCAAAGTCCTCTTCCATGCGCGACTCATCCTATCCGTTGTTGTCAACGTTCGCTCAGATTCAACGTCAAACTATCGCAGTTCTGTGAAACAAAAGCACCACTTATATCGTACGATGATCCTCCATCATGAGTGAAATATTTATTTCTCAATTTACCAGTTGGATAAATTCTTGTTTTTCATAATTGAGTACGAACACAAAACAATTCCTTTGATCCCACCGCACAGTCCGCGGACGTGCACTGCAATTCGCATCGTCGTTGCGGAGGGAACATTCTTCCCCGCAAGTCCGGTCGATCGGCGCGATTTACTTTACGCGGAAGACGCAATTGCACCACGCGACGTCCGTGAGAACGTAAAAGGAAAGAGAGACAGTTGTAACCTTAATGTGTCAGAGATTTGTTCGACATGGTGGTGAGCTCGTAGATTGGCTGACCCAAATGGGGCCCCTTTTTGGTGCTTGCAGGTGGCCTCGCTTCCCCCCTGCAGCCAGCCGCGACCGCCTCGCCCCACGGCGGCAACGCGCTTCCCTCGGCATCCCAGCCACCCCCACCACCACCGCCGCCGCCTCCTCTACCAGCCCCGACCCGATCCACCCCGACCCCTTCTTCGGCGACCTCTTCGTCCTCCCTGCTGTTCCATCCGCCGCTCCAAAACGTGGAGACGTTCGGCTCATTCCTCGGTGAGGAGATCGTCGCCAACTGGAGGCGGTCCCTGGAGAGGTCTATCATGAGTCAGCAGCATCCCCAAGTCTCGCAAAGCCAGCCTCAGCTGTTGCACGGGCCCTCGTTAAACCATCTTCCGTCACCGACAGATTCAACCAACACCCCGGCAAAGTCAAACACCCCCCTGGGTAGCGGTCTGGATGCTTCGGAAAAAGCACCGACGCCGATTCCCGGTCAGGAGACCCCAGCACCACCGACGCCCTCCTCGACGGCCGGCCTGACATCGCCGCCCAGCCTTCAACCGCCCCCCACCGTCGTCGAGCACCAGCACCAGCACCATCAACCCGCGCCCCCGTCGATGAACGGAATTCCGCCAAAGAGTCCCGTGGAGGAGTCCTGCCACAACAACAACAACTCCCATCATCTGACCAACAACAATATCGGCGGTGGTCTCAGTGTCCTCGACACCCTCAAGAGTCCCTTTCGGTTCGACGATCACAGGGCGCACTTCCGGTTCGCCGACGAACTCGGCGCAGCCGGCATGGCCGGACGCCTCGGAGAGTCGCTGATCCCGAAGGGCGACCCGATGGAGGCTAGACTCCAGGAGATGCTCCGCTACAACATGGACAAGTACGCCTCCCAGAACCTCGACACCCTTCACATCGCGAGGAGAGTGCGGGAGCTCTTGTCCATACACAACATCGGGCAGAGGCTATTCGCCAAATACGTACTCGGACTCAGCCAGGGGACGGTCAGCGAGCTGCTTAGCAAGCCAAAACCGTGGGACAAGCTTACGGAGAAGGGGAGAGACAGCTATAGAAAGATGCATGGCTGGGCTTGCGACGACAACGCCGTCATGCTGCTCAAATCTCTCATCCCCAAAAAAGGTGAGTCTTCTTATCCAATTTCCAACTTTGCGAGCGCGTGGTCCGTGGCCAAGAGACTAAACAGAGTGCGGGGGGAGGGAGGGAGGAGTAAGAAAAAGAAAATTTTTATTTCAAAAAATTACACCGAGCGAGATGTGAGGAGACTGAGAAGGAAGAGAGACGCGAAGGAGGATAGCAAGGCCGGATGATGGTGGCTAGAAATTTAGACTACGGGACGAATCGTAGGTATAGGGTGCGCACGTATTCGTACAAAGTACAACACATACTCTATATATATATATATAATATATATAATATATATATATATATATGCTTTTACCATCGACCACGCTATCGTACAAGTTTCTTCTATCTATGCACTGCTCTAATTTTACTTCAACGTACTAACAATGAATGTAGTAACTGCCGCTAACTAATTCAATTCAACACACCAAAAATATAGTAGGAAATTGTACATCTCCAACCAGTCAGACATATCATAATTTCGTTTCAACCTGTATCCGGGTAAAGGGATTTCAGTAGAGAAACTTTACCCGCAGCATACCTTTTGTATATTTTACGTTGCGAGAAAATGTTCCCGGTGACGTCTTGAACTCGTCGATAACCTGGTATGTATATATAACAACGTATGGAGGCTTTTGCCGCATGCCGGCGAGATTCGCCTTTTTCCCGCTTGATAATTGCGGGCTGTCCTAAATTAGAAATCCAACGTTCTCCCATGAATAATATTAATTATCTTAATTAAATTAGGCAGCCAACGGTACCTATCTGGTATCGATTGTTTGCTGCGTTTGGCAGCCATATTGTTTAGACTAATAGCTCCTGGGAATATAGCATGGCGGTAGGGGGTAAGTGGGGGAGGAAGGGATCCGAGAGATTCAGAGATGCCGGTCTGTATTTACCAAAGGTAATTTACACTTTTGGTTGATTGCATTGAATCGCGGAATTATTAGTTTCGCACGGAAGTTGTCACGATCCGCAATCACTCTCAATTCCACATTCCTCTCCTTCCTTATGTTATTACATTTTCGTCATTGTCGTGTTTCTTTTGCGATTTTTTTCTTCACACTTTCATCCGCAACGACTTCTTCGAAAATTAAACGAATTCTGCGGTGTTTTGTGTAACGGTATGTAATAGATTTTCATAATTTATATCTTTTATTATTATTTATTTATTATGGTTTTTTTTTTCTCTCTCCAACGAAACCGCAACTTGCGTCGCTACCGTGTTGTACAGCTCAACTTTTACGACGTAACAATTTATTTGTTTCACAAACACCTGCAAGTAAGTGCTTAGCGTACCGCATAAGCGGGGAAAGTAGAGGAAGAAGAGGGCAAAGATGAAGAAGGAGGAAAGGCAAGACCGGAGCTCGCGGCCCCCTCTTGTTTTGATCGCTAATTATTGGAGGTTTTGTGCTTCCCGGCTGTTTATAAATACAATGAGGCAAGACTCAATGGGATAAATATACTCGAAGCTTTGTCTGAAACTTCCATAAGCAGTTGTGATTTATGGGCAAAAATCAACGCCTTTATTCCGCATGAAAGGCATCCTACCGTGGCGGCAACGCCGCGCAAGTAGTATATAAGGTCGGCGATAAAACGATAAAAAGATAAGTTGATCCTCCCCGTTAAATATCTTTGCTAACGACTCGTTACGGTAGGTGGGCAAAAGTAGTACGAGTGTAAAGCTCGCGTTATACGCGCTACCTCCACCCCCCCCCCCCCCCATCCCCCCCCCCTATTCCCTACGCCTAGATGTGCGCAAACGAACCAGGTGTACATGCACGTTAGGTGCAATATCTTCACCCTTCGAGAGAATTATATCCATCTCTCAACGGGCACCGCACTTGTCGCTTATTTTGCCGAGTCCCTCGAGGAGATCGGACACCTCGTTTTCAACTCTTCGCCTGCCGTATAACAGTTTCGTAGAAAGAAATATTACACATTTCAATGGTAATTATACCGACGAGTTTTACAACTAGCCTACCGCATGCTTCGCCGAGTTTGCGATGACGAAAGGAAACGGCGCGGTACGTCGCGCATTTAAAACATGTCAATGAAGAAAAAAATGGAAGGAAAAAATACAGGAATATAAATATGACGACAAAAGTAAAACGACGATGCGTCACGTAAGACAAAGACTGAAAGTAAATGACATTTCTCGCCAATTACCCAGTCGTGAAATTTTTTCCCGTGCATAACGCTTGGCGATTCTAAAAACCAAATCACCACGAGCAGTGCTCGCGCTGGTGAAATCCCCTGGCGTTATAAACCCGTCGGACCGCCGGAACAATACCTATGATACTCGATTGCGAAAGTTGTTATAATTTCATGGGAATCCGACCACGGACTTAAGAAATACCGATTGTTTTCGCGGCGCGAGTCTTCCGTTGTTGTGTGCATAATTGCTGCACCGAGCAGCTCATAGAAAATAGGGGACAACCGGGCGACGTAAATCGATAAGATCAACGGGCCGTTATGCAGCCCGACTCTACGGCACTGTTATAACACGTATACCTGTGTACATTGGAATATACACGTTGCGAATGCGAGCCACACGCGGTGAATCGACCGAGAACGTTTGTCCCATTTAATGCTGCAGGTATTGCCCCATTGTTGCCGCAACAACAGGTTGCCTTTGGTTGTCAATTTTTTTTCAACCAGGTATTAATATCAATTGAAAAGGATGTCAGTAGGTAGCGATATGATAATAACAATGCCGTCGGCCTCGTCCGTCCGGTTGTGTAGGTATAACTATAATGCGCGGCGGATAAAAGACATTTAAAATATTCAGGAATTGAGTAATTCCATAATTCACTAATTCAATGGCAGTTGTCGGAGTGACAGGTTCGGGGTCGCGCGTCAATGCGTTGTCGGTATCTCAGCCGGTCGCGTTTAGATGTCGCGATAAAAGCTCGCTTCGCGCTGACGAATTAGGTTGTTTTTTTACCCGTTATACCTACCTACCGCCACTTTTATGACGGCAAAAAACTCTGGGGAAAATTGAACCGTTGACGCATCGCGCTGTTTTACGAGCGTTTAATTCAACGCGGATTTCGATAATTTTCCTAACCTGAACGCGGCCCGGTTGCGGTTCGGAATTCGCGCCGAGGGCGTCGCACCGTCGGGACGCCACGACGTCGAGGCGTCGGGTCGGTAAATCAGATCGGCGCCCAAAGGGTCGCGGAAGGAAACGGCGTAATGGAAGTGACCCTTGATCGCCGACCGCTCCGACCTCTGACCCTATTCACCGTCGACTTGGCCCACCCACGCAACTTCGTGCCTACTTCCCTGCCCCAGACGATGGAGAACACATGGGAACCTCCGTTTCGATGGGCTCAACGGCGGCTAATTTTGTACACCGATGAGTAGCGTGACGTTTTCACCTCGAAAAGCGCTGATAATCGACGCGAGGTCCATTTGCACGTGCGTTTCGACGTTTCTCGTTTTCAATTGATTCGCGCGAAAGAACAATTATCTTAAAAGGGAAATAAGAAACCGGGTGTCAAATATCCCGGAGACTGCAGGCCTTCGGTATTATCGTAGACATTTTTTCATTCGGCAGGTTGAAAACAGTGAATTAGCTTTGCCAAACGCCATTCCGACAGGTTCGAGATTTCTTCCGAAAATCCTCCATCGAATATACCGCGCCGTATATATATTGTATCCCGTGAATTCCTAATAATAGAAAGAAACGCAACCCTTCGCTGCGTGCGAGGCTCAGGTACGCATGTGCGTGAAAACGAATGTTCGTGTAAAATTTCTCACGCTGTGTTAACGGCTCCAAAGTAACTGGTATAATACCTTGGTCGCAATATATCAGTGGAAATTAAGTGCACGTCGGCAGGATAAAACTGTGCGTTGACCTATTAGCCGTAATCACATCGTTCACGAAACAGTCGAGGTATTTTCAAAAATATATACCTCCACCACAGG
Organism: Neodiprion virginianus; assembly: GCF_021901495.1. Lineage (NCBI taxonomy): Eukaryota > Metazoa > Arthropoda > Insecta > Hymenoptera > Diprionidae > Neodiprion > Neodiprion virginianus. The sequence goes on along the minus strand of NC_060879.1, from coordinate 29,885,845 downwards.
CTACTTATCGGCTCAGGCCAAGCTATTATTATCATCGAAATATGTATATTAGCTCTCTCCGATAAAAAACAAATGAAAGAGCTCGATGGCGTCGCGGCCAGAGAGGGTAGCAAGGGGAACGAGGCCACTGCTTCGTTCACGCACATTCGCCAACGAATCCGACTCACGCATCGCGCGCCGCATCGTTTTCGTTATTCAGCTTAATTTCCCTATCATATGTTTCGTTCGGTTCGGTTCGCGACCGAAACTATAAAACGCACTATCAAGATTGAACGAGCTTGAAAAAAAGCTCCAATTTTCACCGACGAGGCTGACGATTGGATGCGTGTAATTATAAGGGTACGGTTTGCGCGTATTGGTCTCGTAACTTTGTTTGAAAAAATTATCGCGGTCTGCTGTAACGTCTATGAGAATATAACCCCCTTGCTTTCGAAGATTGTATGTAGATATAGTGATTCGAGCCAAAACGTTGATTATTATCATTGATGATGAATGTGGAGGAGGGGGTGGCGGGTATTGAAAAAGTGAGGATGATCTTCTCGTTAACGGCCGAATACACATCTTGGCATTTCAAATACGTATAAAGCAATCGACAGCTGATCCCCTCGAAATCTTGGCGTCTGATTGGTCAATTAGAGGAGAAACACGTAGTGCGAGACACTCTCGCGTTGGGGAGACCGCGGTTACGAGGGAAAGACGAAGAGAAGGGTGCCTAGAAGAGGATATTTTAATTATCATGGGTGCTCCACCGGATCCAGGGCTGCTTTATTGATTTTACGTTAGTATATTAATTGCTTCGTGGTTTGATCACAAGACTCCTGGGGTCGTCTCCCGCATCAAGAATCCCTGGATAACCTGCTGTATCCGGTGTAAAAGATCCTGTCACTGCTTCGCATCCGTTGCGAAGCTATCGATTGACTGCCGAAATTCGAGTACAGGATCCGATCGCGAAGAGGAAACCGCGCAGCGGAATTTGTAACGTAACTGCGTCCATAATGCGACGGTACAGAAATCAACCAGGGGAAAAAATATCGCAATATACATTCGTACACATATGTATATACATACGTACGTAGGTGCATTGTCGCAACGCTTGACTCCGTGCCAGAAGACTTTGACTGCGGTGCCAGCGATTCTCTGTTTCGAATGGCGCCGATGACTATACGTCTACACGGGAATCATACCTGAATCCCCCGAACTGCCTCCAATTTGAGGCAATGCGCGGGAGGGTGACGTTATTATTAGCGGTCTGGTCGTCTACATGCGAAATCGCTGCACATTGTTAGCCAGGTCACGTGTAACCCTCTTCGCATACCTACAAGGTTATTGCAAATATGGAAAATTTAAAGAAGAAGATAACGGTTGTATCTAATGTACCGTCGATTTTATATTCGAACACGGTATTTTACCGCGCAGTCTGCCTACAATTAACGCTCTTAGATAATGTTGTATATATTTCTTTTTTTTTTTTAAATTATAAATTCTTGGTCTGGGTCATGTGTACGTAAGGGTGAGCAAACTTCGAGAGCGAAAGCTTGCAACAACCCTGGAATGTAATTTTGATTTCGTGCGTGTCTGTAGCCAGGGTGCCGAAGTTAGACCCGGTTTTTGGGTAGCCGATCAAGTGTTGTAAAATCAACGTCGAACAATGACCAACGGTGCAGGCGTACATTGTCGGCTCGTACCACTTCGCCGGCTCTGTGTTGTTAACATTTTTGTCTTGCGTGTCGAGATGATCATGCCGCTATTGCCCGTTGCACGCGATGTGGCTTTTTCTAACCATACAATGTGCCGCTCATTTTCTCAACGTATAACATTCGTCTATAACCATCACGCCTGCAGTCCGTCTCCGACGATGTTGATGTTGCTGCTTCTGTTGCCGCTATACCTACGACTATTATAACTATTCTAATATCACCTTTTTTCCACCTCCCACGGATTACCAGGAAACGAGTAGTTTTGGATAATTTCGGTCGGTGTTCGTTCTAGTTCGACGTGGGCTGATCGTCGTTCCAATGCTTAGAAATAACTTTTTTCTTCACTCAGTCGGTCCTTCTTTTGTCCTTTTTTGTTCGACGACTCTCGGAATCGGTTATACGTATACTTTCCAGCTATGCATTATGTGCGTGTTCTGCGTGATACTTAAAGAGGCGGCAAAAAACTAGGGAAAGGCCGATATTAATTTATCTCTCAGGGATGAACGGTAGATCCTCGAAATTCCAGATCCTTTGTGCGAAACACGAAAAACCCCTGCAATGTATTTACATGCCCATTCCCTGTATTATACATATAAGCATATACGTGTGGAATACTACCGCCGTACAATAACCGATGAAAGACATGAGAACGCATCGCAAGTCGTATCTTACCCGTAGAGTGTGTTGCAGGCAAGGAGCAGGGAATGCCGACCTTTGCCAGAGGTCCCCAAGACGGTGGTCCTCAGGACATGAGCGACGAACGATTGGCCCACATGCTATCGGAGTCCGGACACCTTCAGATGCAGCACGACACCTCAAACGACGCCGATAGCAAGAGTCCGCATCGAGTTGGCTGCCCTAGCCCCTTTAGCAAGGAAAGAATCGACAGCCAAAACAGGAGACTAAAGAAGTACGAAAACGACGACATTCCCCAGGAGAAGGTTGTGAGGATCTATCAAGAGGAGCTGGCCAAGCTGATGGGACGCAGAGTTGACGATCTTCGCGGACACAGGGATTTCCCATCGAGGTGAGCTCGCCAATCCGACAGACCGTTTTTCAGATCATTCTTTTATCGTCCACATCTTCATTGCTATATCTCTCGGTTTACGGTTACGAGTTATACACATGCGCATAATGCTAATAGTTTTCCAGCATGCCTACCTCGGACATTTTAAATACGCTCATCACTATTGGACCCATTATAGTTCTAAAAATATAACACCCCAAATCTCAAGCGCTTTAACAGCATCGCATAAACGTAATGTAGTATTAATATTTACTCAATGAGTTCACTTTAGTACCTTCCTACACGTCCGACACCCTCTTATTATTGTTCGATATTTTATTACATCCACCGGTGGGATTTCCAATCACCCGATTTTCCGGAGTAAGCATGTTCCTCTTACGTCCGCACTTCGAATAGCTTTTCGAAACAGTTACAGTATCCGATTCCATATTTCTTCCTTTCAAGGTATTGCAAATAATTAATTTTTCACGGAAACCGGACAGATATTATGAAATCAGTGAAGTTGTATTTTTTTAATTGAGAATTTTTCAAACCCGGCAAACGTGTAGTTTTGAGAATTAAAGCGATTCAACAATCCCTCCAATCTCCCGACAATTTTCCTAATTTCGCCGAAGCTGCGGATCACTTTTCTTGAACGGATTTAAAAAATGTCCCACCTGTTCCACAATAAATGCGCAATAAGTTGCTCCCCTTCAGTGCCAAATTGATCATCAATGAGGACAGCACTTAATCTCGATTAATCGCAGTGCGATGTTTCCTCCGTTTTTCAGCGGTGCCCAGGGTATGCAGGGGATGGATCGCACGCAGGACGACATTCGCCTTGCCCTCGACGCGTATCACCGGGAATTACAAAAGCTCAACTCTGGTCCCGGGCAAAATCCCGGCTTAGCCGGACTCCCCGGTCTGCCAGGACTTCCGGGCCTCTTGGCTCTCCAGCAGCAGGCTCTCCAGCAGCACCATCTCGCAACGAATGGCGGTGGTGTTCAGGACCTCAGTCTGGTCAAGGTAGACCCGCGGGCCAAAATGATGAACGGAGTTTCGGAGGAAGACAAGGAAAAGATGGAGGAGGCAATGAGACATGCGGGAAGTGCTTTCTCCCTGGTCCGACCGAAGCAGGAACAGTCCATCGGACCCCAGTCTACCCCGGGTGGTTCCAGCGCTAGTTCACCTCTGGGCAACTCGATTTTACCACCAGCCATGACGCCGAGCGAAGAGTTTGCCGGTGCAGCAGCAGCCAGTCCGCTTCAGAGGATGGCTTCCATAACTAATAGCTTAATCAGCCAACCGTCCACCCCGACTCACCATTCGCCGAATCAGAGACCATTGAAGGCGGTTTTACCACCGATAACGCAGCAGCAGTTCGACATGTACAACAACCTGAACACGGAAGACATCGTCAAAAGGGTAAGTCATAAATCCGTAACTGTTTATTAAACGTACGCGACAGTTTTCGCGTTGGACTTTCATTCCTATTCTGGAGACTGAATCGCCAAGATTTCTGTACAGGTGAAGGAGCAGCTCTCCCAGTACTCGATTTCCCAGCGTCTATTCGGCGAGTCCGTTCTCGGACTCTCGCAAGGATCCGTGTCGGATCTTTTGGCCAGGCCGAAACCCTGGCATATGCTTACGCAGAAAGGACGCGAGCCGTTCATTAGAATGAAGATGTTCCTCGAGGACGATAACGCGGTGCACAAGCTTGTCGCTAGCCAGTATAAAATCGCACCGGAGAAGCTCATGAGGACCGGCGGCTACGGCGGCCTGCCTCGTAAGTTTAACTCAGGTCAATATAGATGTTTTGTTACTTTATTCCACCAATCATAGCTCAAAAGCTTACTCAACGCAATCCAACCACCTACACAGAGAGAAAAATCTGAGAAAAATTACCCTGCTGTTACTATGATCGTGATGTAAAAGACACCTAATGTAGTTTTTACGGTGCTGCATCAGAAAAATGCGTCGTCACATTTTAAATTTTATGCTGCCGAAATACATAGTTTCTAAGCAAGGTAGTAATTTTTTTCATAAAAACCTATAATTTTTGTAACATGCATCAATAAAAAATGCATTAAGTGTCTTTTACATTACGATTATAGACAGCAGGGTAATTTTTCTCAGATTTTTCTCTCCGTGTATGTGACCCCAAACACTGGCGGTTTTTCAATCTCACGCGTCGATGCGTAGAAACTATCACGATGGGGATTCCCGGTACTTAAAATATTTCTGTGGAAGGCCACTTATCCGTAGAGTAGCATATTTATTCGTGAAAAACCCCGTTCAAACTGGTTAAAACTGTAAAGGCCGCAGAAATGATACAAAAATCTCAAACCGTAGTGCAATTTATTAGCTTTTCAAGTTTAAGGGAGGGGGATCCGATAAAATTTCAATAATATAGGATTGTTCGTTTTTAAAATAACTAAAAAAGAGGTGATCAAAAATTCATTCCAACCCAGTTTAGATCATGGAAGCACGTGTCCTGAAAAAAAATGTTATTCTTTCGCGATGACCGTGTATATGCGCAAATAACTTTTGGTGCCGGTACACTGGCAATTTTCTGCCAGAAGTTCCTTACGCATGTACACTTTCATCGCAAAAGATATGATTTTTTTTCAGTACACATGCTACCATAACCAAAATTTTGCTGGACTGAATTTTTGATCACATCTTTTTTAGTCATTTCAAATACGTAAAACTCAATATTATCAAAATTTCATCCGAATTTTCCCTCCAGTCAACGTATCGTACTTTCATCAACTTCAGACGCCAACTAATGTGGCATTGCGGAAAATCCCTTCGAGTGTTTGGGTGCGTTGTAGGTAGGTGGAACCGAAGGTACTACTTCGTAATCCTGAAGCACCGTACCTGCTAAGGAGCTTTTGGGCTATGACCAGACGTTCCGTTTTTCCTATCACGTCTAACGTTGTCAAACTTTTCCTTACAGCCTGCGGTACCCCCATGAAACCGATGCCGCCTACGAAGCTCGTGCAAGAGCAGCTCCAGAATGCAGCGAAAGCCCAAGCCGCCGCACAGGCCGCAGCTCAGGCGGCGGCGCAGCATCAGCAGGAATCTCAAATGCAGCTTGGACCTCCCCAGCAGAGTCCGCAGCATCCGCAGCACCCGCAGCCACCGCCGCCGATGATACTCACTCCCACCGCTCCTCACCACCCTCATACACAGCTGACGATGCAGGAACTGCAGAAGAAACAACAGCAAATGAGCATCCACTCACCTCACCATCAAATGGCACCTTCGCCGTTGCGCAATCTTCATCCCCACATTTCCCCGAGTGTTTACGAGATGGCGGCCTTGACGCAGGACCTCGATACCCAGACGATAACGACGAAGATCAAGGAAGCTCTTCTGGCTAACAATATCGGGCAGAAAATATTCGGCGAGGCGGTACTCGGCCTGTCTCAGGGTTCGGTGAGTGAGTTGCTGAGCAAACCAAAACCCTGGCACATGCTGAGCATAAAAGGACGCGAACCGTTCATAAGGATGCAACTCTGGCTGTCGGACGCCCATAACGTCGACCGGCTTCAGGCCCTGAAGAACGAGCGGCGGGAGGCCAACAAGAGGCGACGGAACAGCGGCCCTGGTCACGACAACAGTTCGGACACCTCGAGCAACGACACTGCCGAGTTTTACCACGCGGCATCGCCCGGACCCGGTCCAGCCTCGGCGAAGAAACAACGCGTCCTCTTTTCAGAGGAGCAGAAAGAGGCCCTTAGACTCGCCTTCAATCTTGACCCCTACCCGAACGTCGCGACGATAGAATTCCTCGCCGCAGAACTCGCCCTCTCGTCGCGGACGATAACGAACTGGTTCCACAATCACAGGATGCGGCTGAAGCAGCAGTCCTCTCACGGTCCCCAGGAACCGCAGTCCCCCAGAGAACCGGGCCAACCCTTCGACCCCGTACAGTTCCGGCTACTTCTCAACCAAAGACTACTTGAGATCCAGAAGGAAAGGCTGGGCCTAGGGAACGTCCCGATTCCGTATCCCCCGTACTTCAACACGAACCTTGTTGCCCTCGTCGGCAATGTCCTGAAGGAGCAATGCTCGGGACTCGACCTCTCCATGGGGGCTCTGAAACGGGAGCCGAACCAGGAGTTCGAGGACGACGATGGCGACGACGCGATGAGCAACCCCGGTAGCGAGGACTCGGATGGTTCGGCGGGGAGCATAAAACGGGAACCAACGGAGACCCCGGCACCGGCGACGGTCCGATCGAACAGGAGAAAGCCGGCCGCGCCCCAGTGGGTGAACCCCGAATGGCAGGAACCGGCCAGGACCGGTGACGAGGTAATAATTAACGGAGTTTGCGTTATGCAGACAGACGACTACGGAGTTAAGCGAGAAGCCGAGGAAACCGTACGCGTCGAACCAACCCCCGTGCAGGATAGATACGAGGAGGACGCCGGGAGTGACTCCTCGTCCGCATCCGGAACGGGACAAGGCCTCCAGGATAGTGACAGTCCGATGCCCAGTCCAAAGTCTGGTCAGCACAGTCCGATCACATCGCCTCGACCCCCTTCGGAACAGCCCAGTTTGCAGCAGCAGCCACAGCAACAGCAACAGCAGCAACATCAGCAACATCATCAGCAACAACAGCAGCAGCAGCAGCAACAACAGCAACAACAACAACTGCCGCAGCAGCAGCATTCACTGCAGGAGAACAACGTTAAGGATGTTGTAAAACACGAGCCTGAGGATCAAACGTGGGATTATTAATCGCACGGGGTTTAATAAATTGCAACGGGATCATGATCTCTATGAGATATTGATGTGACGTGAATTATGGAGAAAGGATATCAAACTCCCTGTATCTTCCGCCCCCGCAGGCCTTCGTTCCTTCCTTAAATTATTTTTCCGTTTTTGTTTCTTTTCCTCCATCAGTAATCAAGGTATTATAGAGTGAAGTGAAGTGCAGTGAATGTCGTCGTTATCGACTTGCCAAAATATGTACGCTTTTGAAAAAGTGATCTTAGTGAAGAAAAAAGAAGTAAAATGCAAAAGAAATAAAAATAGTTTAGATAAATCTTGTAAAAAAAAAAAAAATTAAAAAAAAAAAAAATAATATCAAAATAAAAAAGAAGCCAACGATAGGAATATCGGCTAGAGCCGATTCCTGCCTACAATAAGGGCATTACCGTATTACCGGCGCAGGTTGTACCTTGCTGAAAAGAGTAAGAATGAAAACTGCAACAAAAAATTATTCATCAAAAAGAGTAAGGACGCGGGTGAATTTACACCGAAAAATAGAGCAGAATCAAAAACTCTTTAGCACAGTGAACGGAACGAGAGCGGGTGAGTGTGGTAACAATTTAATTTGTGATATGCGCGCATCAAAACGTTCGTGAAATGTTGCACACAGCGCATAGAAACTCGTTTAACTGTTAACCATTCGCTTTGGCACTTGGCAATCTGCTCTACCTACGCCAATATATGAGGTAAATGATAAGTACCGATTCTCTTTTTAAAAAAGAAAAAGAAGAAAAGGAAATCAATGTATCCGAACTTTTGTCCAAAAGAGTTTGGGCACCACAGTGCAATCTCCCGTAACGTTATTAGATGAAATTATTATTAATTTTAACTAAGTTAAACTAAATCATTACGTAATTGTGATTCATGTTATCGTTTTTATTATATATAGTATAATCTGTTGACGTTATTTCTTCGGATACGACTGTTTTTTTCGGTTGAAATTTCATTTCTCTCATTTCATGTTTGCTTTAAGCGCTCTATTTATGAAAAAAAAATCATGAGAAATAATGAAAAGAATTACTTGAGACCGTTACCAATGTTATTATTATTATTATTATTGTTGTTGTTATTATTATTGCTATTATTATTATTATTATTATAAAATTAATGATAAATGATGTAGCCAAAAAGTGAATAATCGTGGAAGGGACTTTTTACTTCTCTTTCTTCCCTTTTTCTTTCTCTTCTTATTTTCCATTTTTAAAAATGATACATATGTCTATAATTGCGTTATAATTACGTACTATCGTAAATGGTATTCGAATCATTAATTATTATTGTGAAAACGAACGGCTTATGAAGCCAATGTGATATAGCTTACATGCTTTCAAGCGAGCCAGAGGTTCTCAACCTCGAGATGAGACATAGTGAGATGTACACGTGGAATGGTAGTGTGGTTTCTTGACTTATCTATATGTAAATAATTGTACAAAACGAAACTAAACGCAAATCCCTGTACATTACTATACCATATTATTATTAAACTCTATATAAATATTATATACAGTATATCCACACCCTAGGCCTACCACAACGACGAACAAAAATTCAAACTCCACATTTAAGGTAATAACGGATATCGATGATGATGATAATGATGATGATGATGATGATAATGATGATGATGATGGTGACGGTGACGATGATGATGATGATGATGATGATGATGATGATGATGACGACGACGATGACGACGATGACGACGATGACGACGATGACGATGATGACGACGATGACGATGATGATGATGATAATAATAATAATAATAAATGAAATAGCAGCAACGCGAATAATAATATTAATAATAATAGTAATTAACTAGTAATAACAATAGTAATATTAATTAGAGTTATAATAATGCCTGCTAAATGATCTAAAAGAGATAAAAAGTTATTCCCGAAGTTATGAATCAAACTAGTATTTACCAGATTAAGCTACGATTAATCTATGATTAAATTCTAGTCCGTAATTAAATCAGATTTTAACTGACACTAACGTTTCAAGGGCATTGCAAAAGAAAGACCAGTGATCGACATTTTTCCTTCGTTACAATTTAAGTTTCTTACGGAATAGTAAAATATCAATGTATATATTTAATGTAAAACCTGTAACTTAGATAGTTATCTAGTTAGTCGGTTGAAGTTAGTTAGTACTAACTTAACTGATAACCAGAATCTGTTATATATGTGCGTGTGTGTATATATATAAAGTAGAAGCCGACAGCTGATCGAGCAATTGATTGATATTTGATTCATTCGTTCACATTTTATCTGTCAATGCATTTTCAGCTGTCGATTCTTCAACTAGCGGCAAAAGTACACGATCTCAAAACACTAATACCAAACTAAATTATTTAAATTCAATTAGCTTAATACATTTTCAATTATCCATGGTCAATATATATATATATATATTATTCGATTTTTTGAAATCGACGAAAACAATTAAAAATGGAGAACAAATTGAAACTTAATTTGCATCTATTAATCATCCGAAAGAGCCCTACAATAATTTTCCGTCGGTGACTGGCGTTAGGGATTCCGAAAATCCTCGACTTCCGTTCAATTTTACTGAATTCGTGCTTGGACATTTTTAAATCCATTTTTCAACTGAATAACACGGTAGCTGTTTCTTTTATTCTGTTGATCATACTACGCGGCGAGCTTTTCATACCAATTTAAAATATCATTTGGGTCACCCTTCCGAAGTTTTTACGTATATTTCTAATGGATCGTTTAATGGTAACAATTAACTGTCTACAATATATCCAACATCGATTATTCGCATTAATCGGAACTCGAAGCGAGATAGAAATGCATAAATGGGCTCTACTATCGTCCTTGTTATTTACAATACGTTAATTGTCGCCAAGAGTAATCGACGGCTAACTGGTAACGGCCGATAATTATTTCTTATTCATCCAGCATAACACTATAGGTTTTTGTAGATAATCGCTAGAACGTAGATCATAGCTTTAATTATTTAAATGGTACAGCTTTTAATTAAAAGAACAAAAATTCATAACGATGTAATATAAAAATTCGTATACATAATATGAATATGCATAGGATTCGTTACGATAGAAACATGAAAAATCATATCGTAAACTTAATGAATATTTTACAAAATAAATTGTAGATAGACCTTCAGAAAAATATAAATACCCTTCACGAGATATACACGGATATACGATCAAAAGAACTGTCACTGTCATCCAGTAGTGGAAAAAATGTATTAAAATACTTAATAGTTTTATGATTTTTATTTCATTTTAAATTGTACTATAGCCTAAAGATATCCTGTACATTACATAAATACACGAGCACTATTGTTTTAAATTGTACTATTATGATTATTATACAAGAAAAACGAAATAAATAAGGTATACAAAATATGGAAAACAGGTGAGAGATTTTATTGGTATACTATAATTTAAGAGTCTCTAGATTTCCTCGATTGCAACGGTATTTACAATACGTATATATAATATATGTATATGTCCGTATCTTCCAGAAGTTATAATCTAGCGATAAATTCGTAATTATTAATTATACAAAATATTCGGGAGCAGTTGAGAGTTTTGTTTTGAGTATTATTTACGAATTAAAAATGATTAACTCGAATGAATTTTTCGATACTCAAAACGGTCACTCAGTAAATTGAAAGGGAATTAGTGGCCAACGAACAGACCGGAAACTATAATTAATTGTTATATACGCGCGTGTAATGACGATTTTCAAATCTCAATCTTTTTTGCTCTACGAGATCATAAATCAATAATGTATAAAGCTTTATGTATATTCAGTGTTCAACGTACACAAACTATTATCGAATTTTCAAATTCACTCAATTCCGTAAAACTGGAAAATCGATTTCGACTAGGTGGCTAGTAAAACTTAAAATCTGACACCGTTCACCGATGTCATAACGAGAGGCTTAGTAAATACAAAAAATGTCACCATGAGAAAAAAAATCTACTTTCTCTAAACAGGTTGTTTACACAATTGCGATAAATGACATTATATATCAAACATGGTTTTCTAGTTGTTCGTTTTCAAAGTAATTTTAATAAAAATATTTTTCTTTGTTGGCGGCCATGTACCGTAGCTCATACACAACTTCAAACAAATACACACACACACGCGCACGCACGCATAGACGTTTAACAAAAACCTAAATAAACGATTTTCTTCATTGTATATATACCTATAATTATATTACTCATATCACTGTCTCCTTTTAAGAATTTCTAAATTAAAAATCCTGTATCAAAATTATTACGACGACTAATTAAATTGTCTTTCCGATCCTCTGCACCATTTCCTCAGTACTGCATCCATCGATTGTCAAACACCTTGGTCCGGATGGCAATTTCGCCTTTTTCACCTACCGACGTAATTCACTTCGTGTTATGTTATTTGTATCAAATGCTTGTACTTGACCCGGCACTAACCATAGCATACAGCTGTAACGATTTGTTTAATTTCGATCTGTTCTCAGATCTCAAGTTACCGTCCTGCCATGTTCTATTTGTTACATCTACCGTGCCGGTAGTATTTGAGCAGACACAGAATTTGACAGACCCAGCAGTTATTCGCGATATTAGCTTCGGTTGAAACTTCTAATTCTCGTCATATCGTCTTCGGGTACAAGATTGTTAGGGTGCCGGAAGGGCGCCGGCCAAGGATCGGAAGTGCGGAGAACGACAAGTGACATAACTGGATTACAATCAGTGCTAGGTACGTAATATAAATATACCTTACGTAAACACGCGACCAAACGCGGTATAATCCTAATTGTAACTACAAATAGAAAGACATTCGACAATGCCAAAGTCTGAAGATGCTGCGTGGGAGATCAGATCGCGGCTGAATGTTTCTTGCAAGTTTAACCCTTAAAGACGGCGTTCAGGACAGCATAATATTATATTACTTAGAAATCTTTTTGTAATAAAATTGCACCGCTTATCTTAGCAAGGCGGTGGTCTAATTAAACGAAACAACTTGTTCCTTATCAAAGTGTGTATGTACTTGGTTTTTGCGGTGCCACAAAATCGTTGCATGAACTTAGAAACTCCGACCACATTATACATTAGTCTCATTCAAATAATCACTCGCGCTATGCGTGCAGATTTCTTTTGCAACACAACCATATTATTCATACTCTTGTTCAACTAAATGACTATAACGAATTCACGTTCGGCCTCGAAATAATTCCTCGGAGGTAATCAAGCGATTGGTGAGCATATCGATCATTCAGTGAAATATTCGTTGAGTTAACTTTGTTTTTCCTACTGACTTGCGTCGAATAGCTTATACCTCCGGGTTTAGGAACATCGCTATTCGTTGTGAATCAATACGTAGGTGGAGTGAACGAATAGATTGTTTGTTATTTCACGTTGAAATTAATTGATGGGGACTTTTGACTTGCAATTAGAAAGTGACGTCATAGAAAAACCGATGCATGCTTGATTCCAATGCCGCGATTAAATTTAATTAACCTTTTTACCGCAGCCGTTCAACACTTGAAGATATGCTAGCCGATTAATCACCATGGGCTTTGCATATTTTCTTGATAATTTTGCAGCGTCTAATAACATTTTAGACGTCAAAACGTCAGTCACATGGGTAAAATAAGAGCTTGGATATTTATACCTGTACGATTTGATCCGACGCTCATAGATCACTGTGATGTGCATAACGTGAGAACATTTTCTCAATTAGTAATACTTTGAGTTTTGACGCCGAACTTCGAACAGAAACTATATCAAAAATTTAACACCTAATATTTTTGTAATATTTAAAAGCAGGTAATAATTTAAATTAGATAAAGGGTGTGATGAATATGTGGAATAAAAAATCCACAACAGGACGAACAAAGAACGTGCTCGTATTTAACACTCGCTAGCTAGTTGTAGGCTAGTTTATTGTTTATTCATAGATTTGTTACAAATCTTACAAGTGAATAATTTCACCGTTTTAAATCTTAGCTTCTGTTTCCAAGGATTTCCAATTCGATCACTCTTCAACAGTTCTTTTGCCGTAAAATCCGAACATTCTGCATGCAGTATTGGAATTCAGTAATTAACTCTTGATCGCAGTAAAATCAGCGTTACAATATGTAAGGAAGAGCCTACTTCGTTCCACTAGTTAACGGATTGATTAGATTTTATCTTGGACACGTCTAATTTTATCAATTTAGCCAAATCGGTGCTTTAACGATGTTATACATTCATCTCCACGGATCGTCTTAATTATAAAAACATTACTGGCTCTCTTTTTCAGTTCAGTTTATAGTCACGCCGATTCAATATTATAATTACAACATATACTTTCCTACTTTTCTACTACTTCAAACGACATAAGCACAGATCATTTTAAACCATTCGTAATAAATACCAGATTGTTTACGGCAATGTACAGAACGATAGCTGTATAATGTATAATAGAAAAAGGTAAAAAAAAGTGATAAGTCGTGAAAATTCATTGTTTTAAAATTTAATTGACAATATTATTATATATAGTTGGACAAAATTATTTCAATTTCAACCTAAGTTTTGTAGTAGAACCGCAAGTCGGAGAGGTGGGGAAGGATAAATGGCCACCATAGTGACGAAGAGCGAGTACAATGTTTCACAGCATGTACGTGTGCACTTAACATTAATTCAACTAATAATTACCATTATTATTGTTATTCATTATTATCATTACTCTAACTAGCGTTCGTTATTTTGGCAACTTACGGTTCGGCAAAAATTTATATCATATATGTATATATATATATATACACACACACACAGGGTATATATATATATATATATATATTGCAATCATTGCAATTATACGTCTGGTATCGGTAATTATAATGATATAAATGTAATTCACATTGTATTTTACTGGCTTACGTCAACGATTCTTGCTTCTTTGTTTTTTTTTTTTTACGACTTTACAAAAATTTATTTATAATACGAAAGTAAGAAAATATGAAACGACGCTAAGGAATATTGTTGAGTGATAAACGTAAACATACTTTAAATTACAGAGTGCTGGGCAGGAGGGACAGGGGGGTTAAGTTTACAATCACTATTAATATTAGGGTATTATTGGTACAGATGATTTGTATTATGTATATTTGTAAATTAGTTCATCGTGTGAAAGGTGAGCTGTGTGTGTTTTCATGTTTTTCATGTCGATGGCTCGTACGTTGTTGATGGTTCGGCGACTCAACAGAGCTTAACGAGGTATCTCGCCCAGGTTTGCTCTAATCCGTATTCAGTGGCACTGTATTCCAATATCCGCATGATTCGCTTGGTTTTATGCCATACAGTGCGTGGTTTCCCTGTGGATATAACCAAATTCGTCAATCATTTTCAACTCTACTTCTTTTTCCACTTTTTATAGATCCAGCAGTCTGGTAAATGAACATATTTCACTAACTAATCAATAACGAGAACACTACAATATTATGCACGTTAAAATGAGGGACAAAACATTTCAGACGAATCATGTAAACTATTCAATACTTGACGTATCTTACGTTATGGTAAAATAATTCTGGGTGTTTAAACCAAAGGTATGTTACAAACGAACGGTTTGTTCTTTTAACAAATTGGTAAGTTTCTTTTACTGCGAACGGATACTACGTACTGGAATGAAGAATTCTTGATCATAGTTTAAAATGCGTGGAAAGGATCTTGGAGATAAGATCAGAATATTTGAAGCTATACTACCCATTATTTCCTACAGACATGAAACATATGACGATAGTGACAGTCCTGAAACTATGATTTTAATTTTACTACTTGAAGACCAAAATTAATTGTAGTCATAAAACAAAAATAATTTGGGTTATGGTAGACCTCAGAACAATCGTAACGTCGGGGAAATGTATCACGTGTTTAAGGCCATATGGTCGCATGTTTTTGTCTTGTGTTTGTTTCGTGCTTTTGATTTGATCTCATAGTAATTAATTTACTGTTAAAAATTACATGACATACCAGAATTAAATAAGTCTTTCCGTTTGAATATTCGTTCTTCCCCTACAAACACTCTTCTTGGCTTTTTCGAACACATCTTGCCACCTTTCGCTTGAACTCTGTATAACTTTCCCTCCACTCTTTCTGTAAACATTGACAAGTTTAATTATGAATCAAGTACTGTTTTATTAAATACAATATTAATATTTACACAGTGCAGAAAATATTACTCACAGCAGCATCTACATTTGCAGGACTTTCATCATTAGGATCAGCGAGCATGCTGATGACACTTATAAGAATTGTTTCAACTGTGTGAACAGGCAGCCATCTCTCTGATGCTTTCTCATAACCCCATTTATCATCGCCTGGCTCGTGAAGGATCGATATGCACACATCGCCATTCTTTTCGACTGTTAAAAAACCAAGTTGAACTTAAAACTTGAAAAATGTTGAGTGTCTAATTGAATTCAATACTTTTGGAACTATTTAAAATCATTATTCTTTGTGTCCAAATACATTACAAGGATATCTATCTCAATTATAGTCAATTTCAGCGAGCAAGTTACATAGTTGCACAAACAGTTCAATTCAGTTTGGTTACTACTATGCTCTTCGCAGCTTCATTACAAGTCAAAATTAATATGATACTATAAAGATACATTTTTTTTTACAACTGTATTAAAAATAAAAATCGAAACAACTTACTATTAGGGTGCCATATTTCTGTTATAAATTTCATCCTTGGCGGCCTCAGCGGATATTCTTTAGGAAATTGTAAATGCGCTTTGAAGAAACCACCCTCGCTGTAAAAAGAAATTTATTCACACATATCATGCACTTGAAATGAGAAAAGGATAAATGTTATTCATCTATTTTAACTCTTCTTTGCAATGAATTGCAGCAAGTGAACTACTTAAATTAGACTGATTCAATGTAAAAAATGTAGACTCCCTAGACTAGAACTAGGACTTGCCAATACAAGTACAAATATTTTTGAGACAACAATAGAGCTATTATGTATCTATTCATCTACCCGGTAAGGTAAGTACTATTTCAAGGACTCGGTATAAATCATAAATAGATAAAAGAGAAGAAATTACAAATAATTGAATGAAAAATAAGATACAGTTTTGCAGTTGAATAATCCTTGCTGCCTTATCTTGTTATTTCTTATCGAAGATCATAAATGCAGAAAAAAGGCATTTCAGAAATAATGTTTCAAAAATGTTTGAACTTAAAAACAATATTAATTTGATTATTCATAATACAGTGTACACAACATGAGTGATTGATGAAAAAATTTCAAAATTTCAGCTACTTGAAGTGGGAACTCGTACTCTCAAGCGTCATTTTATTATAATTCACTGAACCAAATAACAACATGAGAAGATATAAAAGATTCCACTAAGAGAGTTACGTTAATCCTTACTATAATGTATCCGGAGGTCCAATGATGAGCACCTCCCATCGATATATGTCATTATCATCTATGAGGCCTGCTGAAAACCCTTCCACTGGGTTTTTATTTAATTCTGAAATTGGACAGAAAATTCCCAATAAACATAGGATTACATTTTATCGTCAGCTATAAAATTAATCAAACTCAAGCACAGATCAGCTTGTTTAAGACAACAAATGGATCGAATCGATGCGAGTTTGCGCCCATCTATTTAATTCCACATGATGCAGCTGCCTTCTTGCTCAGAGATGTGAATGCTGTTCAAATTTTGTCAAATATGATATCAAGTGAAAGGAAACATTTAACCGTCTCTTTTCAAGTGCTGTATGGATACATTGTAATGAATACAAGGGCAGCGTGCTTTACATTAATTCCCAATCAAGCAGGGCAATAAGTAAATCTACTGTCACACATAATGGGATTCAATTTGGTCCGATTGACCATTGATTAAATGATTTGTATACATTAAGACCCTAGACGATCCGAATTTTAAATGTACGAAATGATAAACCTAAACAGATACCAGGTTCTTGGGCTTTAATAATAATAGAATATAATTACGAATATATAGTCAAGAGATACTGTAAAGTGAGTACAATTAATCTATCTAAGATTGACAAAATTATGTTTCTAGCAAATGACGGGTTGGATAAAATTTACAGTACTCGAAATAACTTATTATTCGTTTTTTTATTTTTTCATATTCGTATGCAGTATCATATTTTCGGACGAATGAGTGAAATTACGACGAGTTGTCACAAAGGAAGTGAACGTTCAAAAGATTCTGTGGAGATGACTGCAGACTAATAATAATCAGAGGTATTCTCCAGAGATTGACCCAACCTTGTGAATTGGTCGACTCCTGTCACGATGCTTGTTGACCAGGAGAAGGGAGGAACAGGTAGAAGATAATAAAGAGAAAAAATTGTTTGTATTGGGAACTGATATTCGAGTCAACTATGGCGTTTTTTTTAAACGAAGAAGGTCGCGTCGTAATACGTGGAGCACGCAAAGGCTAAAAATAAGCAGACGGTAATCTTCGTGACGCATTTCACGTCAGGGCGCATGGCCTGGGCAGTTCTCTGGTAGAAAACGAAATGCTAGGTTAGCATTATTCACAGGGGTACACGGGTGTAACTTTATTGATTTTTGCGCTCAAGTTAACGCCGGGAATTTATAGGATCTGTGATCAAAATTTTGGGTACGTCGCGGTACTCGGTAGAATTTTAATTAAAGATATTCCCAGACAGACACAACTGACAAAGAAATGTGAATCGACCGTGTTGGCGAGGTCGACCGTTTCGTAGCTAAAAATGACCAAGCATTTTTTACGAACAATTCACCGTTCACGCCTTGCATTTATGTATTTAAATAATATTTAGGGTACCTGCTAACTGTTTTCTTAGTAGAAGCGTAGACTGTGGCTCTGACATTAATAAAAATTGTGTTAAATAAGACTAAAGTTGAAAACAATCACTCTTGCTTCACGGGAAAGATGGTACGTCGGAAGCGGTACTGCGCACAGGGTTGCCAGCTCGAACGGGCCTCGTCAGCATGCTAGCCACACTAACAGACAAGTATTACACTATACCGTTTGCCGAAGGCTTGGAGCATACACTGCTGGGGGTAGTCTCGCGTGCACAAAAAGTATGGCGGAGAAGTAAGAGAGAATAAGGATATGTTCACTACAGCCTACCTCTCTCGCTCTACACCTGGTTGGCCAATATGTTTCCTTCCAGCCAATCAGATGCAGTGTGAGAGCACAGGCTGTAACGAGTAAATTCGTTCTCTCACGCATCATTTCGGCTGCAGTTTTGGCGAGGTTGACGCGTGAGTTGACGGCATGAGAGCTACCTTCGTTAGTATATGCTCGAAGTCGAAGGATCGCAAAGTCATCGCTAGTTGACGCCGGTAAAGCGAGAAGTTGCCACGAGTAGATCACACACAAGTAGAGCTTTTCTCCCAGCGTTCCAAAAACCGGCATCCCCATTAATCGAGCCGGTAACTACAGGTGACTTCTTAATTGATGATACCATCGATGCATCTTCCATGCACCATCGCATAAGTCCTTAAACACACCAAATCCCACGGGTAAATTTTACATCAACGAAGTGTTGTCTGCAGTTATAATTAACTAATTAACGAGCCTCCTATTATAAAACTGTCCAAAAATACCTTATTTAGCGATTTTAAACTAAACATCTATTTTTTCAAGATCAAACGACGTATCCACAAATTTCCATCATGGACCTTATTGGATATGAGGCCCCCACTTTAGGAGCAATCGACTTGTTCATGAAAATTTATCTAGAACATTTACATTTTAGCTGTCTCTAATTCAAGTGCTAATTCATTATGTTATGTATCCGTAAAAATTCTGCGTATGCAGGTTAAATCTGAACCGAACGCCTAGCGAGTTACATGTTTGCGTCAGCGTAAGGGCGGATGCCTATTTGACAGGCGCAAAAATTTTATAATTTTCCAGGAGGACAAACTACATTATCTACAATAATCGGCTATAACTTGAAAATAGAAGAATTATTTAATTTGGAATGGGATTCTATTCGACACGCACTTCATGTAATCCATAACATCAATATTCACAATAATTCCAACAACTTTTCATTTGCTCTCTCGATCTCGAATTTTCGTAGGCATAGAATCGAAACGCAGTTTTAGCTAGTGGCAAGTAAAGTATCTGCGTTGGGTGAAGGAGCGAAATTGTTTTTCGAAAAGTATTCGGATGGAAAAAAATTCAGAGTAACTACAACACATAACGGATGCGCTAATTCTGAACGAGATGAAATGGATGCTTCGTATATGAGACAGTATTTAACACTGCGTAGTGATTTAAAGACCTAGAAAGGTGATAGGGAGAGAAAGAACGACGCTTCTCAACACTTCGAGTGTATTTTAACACACATTTGAAAGATACGAGCGAAATTTTTCATCATCCAACTGTCGCAGAACGGCAGCGTTATTAGCCGACCCGTTCACTGAAGAATATATCTTCAGTCAACGGCTGACCATCGAAGGGCCTGGCCGCTTGAGTCTGAAATCGGCAGGAGAGATAAAGTGCGTACTTCTTGTATGAAATGTGAAAGCTAAAATCATTATACATCATATCATATCATCATACATCATACATCATACATCATCATACATAGTATTAAAGGTCGAAACCAAAGTTTGGATGTCGGATGTTCAGAAAGTGACGTCACCAATTCAAAATCAGCCAGCCGAATTCCTCAGTCGGGAAACAACCGCGCAGTAGAGCGGACGGATGAGAGTCGCGCTCCGCAAATTTCGAGTACCGGGTTCTCAACCTCCCGGATCCTCCGCTTCGGGTCCGCTACGCGGTGAAACTCGACTTCCAGGATAAGCGCTCCGTGGTTCCTCGTTCATGTTTACAATAAACTATTTCAATTCGTTTTTCGCGCAATCCCAAATTCGGTAGCTGTCAGTCCGCTGATAAAATTTCTCGACTTCCAGGATAAGCGCTCCGTGGTTCCCGGTTCATGTTTACAATAAATCATTTCAATTCGTTTTTCGCGCAATCCCAAATTCGGTAGCTGTCAGTCCGCTAATAAAATTTCTCGACTTCCAGGATAAGCGCTCCGTGGTTCCTGGTTCATGTTTGCAATAAATTATTTCAATTCGTTTTTCGCGCAATCCCAAATTCGGTAGCTGTCAGTCCGCTAATAAAATTTCTCGACTTCCAGGATAAGCGCTCCGTGGTTCCTGGTTCATGTTTACAATAAATCATTTCAATTCGTTTTTCGCGCAATCCCAAATTCGGTAGCTGTCAGTCCGCTGATAAAATTTCTCGACTTCCAGGATAAGCGCTCCGTGGTTCCCGGTTCATGTTTACAATAAATCATTTCAATTCGTTTTTCGCGCAATCCCAAATTCGGTAGCTGTCAGTCCGCTAATAAAATTTCTCGACTTCCAGGATAAGCGCTCCGTGGTTCCTGGTTCATGTTTGCAATAAATTATTTCAATTCGTTTTTCGCGCAATCCCAAATTCGGTAGCTGTCAGTCCGCTAATAAAATTTCTCGACTTCCGGGATAAGCGCTCCGTGGTTCCTGGTTCATGTTTACAATAAATCATTTCAATTCGTTTTTCGCGCAATCCCAAATTCGGTAGCTGTCAGTCCGCTAATAAAATTTCTCGACTTCCAGGATAAGCGCTCCGTGGTTCCTCGTTCATGTTTACAATAAATTATTTCAATTCGTTTTTCGCGCAATCCCAAATTCGGTAGCTGTCAGTCCGCTAATAAAATTTCTCGACTTCCAGGATAAGCGCTCCGTGGTTCCTGGTTCATGTTTACAATAAATTATTTCAATTCGTTTTTCGGGCAATCCCAAATTCGGTAGCTGTCAGTCCGCTAATAAAATTTTTCGACTTCCAGGATAAGCGCTCCGTGGTTCCTCGTTCATGTTTACGATGAATTATTTCAATTCGTTTTTCGCGCAAGCCCAAATTCGGTAGCTGTCAGACCGCTGATAAAATTTCTCGACTTCCGGGATAAGCGCTCCGTGGTTCCTGGTTCATGTTTACAATAAATTGTTTCAATTCGTTTTTTGCGCAATCCCAAATTCGGTAGCTGTCAGTCCGCTAATGAAATTTCTCGACTTCCAGGATAAGCGCTCCGTGGTTCCTCGTTCATGTTTACAATAAATTATTTCAATTCGTTTTTCGCGCAATCCCAAATTCGGTAGCTGTCAGTGCGCTACTAAAATTTCTATAACTTTACAATCTTCTTATAATCTTCTTGGTAAAATATGTCGATAAACAAATTATATCAAACCTTACACATTATTTTTGATTTGTTCTCACGCTGAAAATATTTATTAGTATTCGAGGTATAACTCGAGGTGGTTGGCGGTTTTCGTTGGAGGTAGTTAGGGGTGGTTGCGGGTAATCTCGGTGATTCAGGAGGAGGGGGACGAGGATTTGTGCTCGGTGAGTAAAACACTTTTATAATATTTCATGGCAATTGTAACTATATTTTATCTGAAATATTTCAAACTTGTCATGTTTACATTAAATTATTTCAATTCATTTTTCGCGCAAGCACAAATTCAGTAGCTATGAATAAGCTTATACAATTTATTATATGATTAATTAATTAATTAATATTCTTATAATATTTGATGGCAATTGTAATTATATTTCATCTGAAATATTACAAACTTGTCACATTTACAATAAATTATTTCAATTCATTTTTCGTGCAAGCACAAATTCAGTAGCTACGAATAAGCTTATACAATTTATTACATTATTAATTAATTATTTAATCAATGACTCAATTATATTAATCCTTACACAATATTTTCGATGTGTTCTTATACTGAAAATATTTATTACTATTCAAGGTATAACCTGAGGTGGTTGAAGGTGGTCGGAGGTGGACGAGGAGGAGGACGAGGAGGACGAGGATTTGTGCTGGGTGAGTAAAACACTTTTATAATATTTGATGGCAATTGTAATTATATTTCATCTGAAATATTACAAACTTGTCACGTTTACAATAAATTATTTCAATTCATTTCTCGTGCAAGCACATATTCAGTAGCTATGAATAATCTTATACAATTTATTATATTATTGATTAATTAATTAATATTCTTATACTATTTGATGGCTATTGTAATTACATTTCATCTGAAATATTACAAACTTGTCACGTTTACAATAAATTATTTCAATTCATTTTTCGTGCAAGCACATATTCAGTAGCTATGAATAATCTTATACAATTTATCATATTATTAATTAATTGATTAATTACAATAATCCTTACACAATATTTTTGATGTGTTCCTATACTAAAAATATTCGTTACTATTCCAGGTATTACCCGAGGTGGTCGGAGGTGGACGAGGAGGAGGACGAGCTGGACGAGGAGAAGGACCAGGTGGACCAGGTGGACGAGGAGGAGGACGTGGTGGACGAGGAGGAGGCGGGGTGGGTCGTGGGAGAGGACCTCTCCTCTCCTCAGAGGAGGGGAGGGGGAGGGGCAGGGAAGGGGGAGAGGAGGGCGGGGAGGGGGAAGGGATGGGAAGGGAAGGGAAGGGGCGGGGCGGGGAGGGTGGCGAGGAAGGGAGGGCGTTGGGAAGGGAGGGTGGGCGGGAGGGTGGGCGGGAGGGAGGGCGGAAGGGCGGGAGGGAGGGAGGGAGGGCGGGCAGGCGGGCGCAGGAGGGGGGGGGGGCGTACTGCTCTATTAACTCTAACGGGCTCGCATCGACATCCGTCCTCCACTCTCTCCCTCCCTCCCTCCCACCCACCCTCCCTCCCTTCCCCACGCCCTCCCCTCCTCGCCACCCTCCCCGCCCCGCCCCTTCCCGTCCCTTCCCACCCCTTCCCCCTCCCCGCCCTCCTCTCCCCCTATCCTGCCCCTCCCCCTCCCCTCCTCTGAGGAGAGGAGAGGTCCTCTCCCACGACCCACCCCGCCTCCTCCTCGTCCACCTCGTCCTCCTCCTCGTCCAGCTCGTCCTCCTCCTCGTCCACCTCCGACCACCTCGGGTAATACCTGGAATAGTAATGAATATTTTTAGTATAGGAACACATCAAAAATATTGTGTAAGGAATAATGTAATTAATCAATTAATTAGTAATGTAATAAATTGTATAAGATTATTCATAGCTACTGAATATGTGCTTGCACGAAAAATGAATTGAAATAATTTATTGTAAACGTGACAAGTTTGTAATATTTCAGATGAAATGTAATTACAATAGCCATCAAATAGTATAAGAATATTAATTAATTAATCAATAATATAATAAATTGTATAAGATTATTCATAGCTACTGAATATGTGCTTGCACGAGAAATGAATTGAAATAATTTATTGTAAACGTGACAAGTTTGTAATATTTCAGATGAAATATAATTACAATTGCCATCAAATATTATAAAAGTGTTTTACTCACCCAGCACAAATCCTCGTCCTCCTCGTCCTCCTCCTCGTCCACCTCCGACCACCTTCAACCACCTCAGGTTATACCTTGAATAGTAATAAATATTTTCAGTATAAGAACACATCGAAAATATTGTGTAAGGATTAATATAATTGAGTCATTGATTAAATAATTAATTAATAATGTAATAAATTGTATAAGCTTATTCGTAGCTACTGAATTTGTGCTTGCACGAAAAATGAATTGAAATAATTTATTGTAAATGTGACAAGTTTGTAATATTTCAGATGAAATATAATTACAATTGCCATCAAATATTATAAGAATATTAATTAATTAATTAATCATATAATAAATTGTATAAGCTTATTCATAGCTACTGAATTTGTGCTTGCGCGAAAAATGAATTGAAATAATTTAATGTAAACATGACAAGTTTGAAATATTTCAGATAAAATATAGTTACAATTGCCATGAAATATTATAAAAGTGTTTTACTCACCGAGCACAAATCCTCGTCCCCCTCCTCCTGAATCACCGAGATTACCCGCAACCACCCCTAACTACCTCCAACGAAAACCGCCAACCACCTCGAGTTATACCTCGAATACTAATAAATATTTTCAGCGTGAGAACAAATCAAAAATAATGTGTAAGGTTTGATATAATTTGTTTATCGACATATTTTACCAAGAAGATTATAAGAAGATTGTAAAGTTATAGAAATTTTAGTAGCGCACTGACAGCTACCGAATTTGGGATTGCGCGAAAAACGAATTGAAATAATTTATTGTAAACATGAACGAGGAACCACGGAGCGCTTATCCTGGAAGTCGAGAAATTTTATCAGCGGACTGACAGCTACCGAATTTGGGATTGCGCGAAAAACGAATTGAAATGATTTATTGCAAACATGAACCAGGAACCACGGAGCGCTTATCCTGGAAGTCGAGAAATTTTATCAGCGGACTGACAGCTACCGAATTTGGGATTGCGCGAAAAACGAATTGAAATAATTTATTGCAAACATGAACCAGGAACCACGGAGCGCTTATCCTGGAAGTCGAGAAATTTTATTAGCGGACTGACAGCTACCGAATTTGGGATTGCGCGAAAAACGAATTGAAATGATTTATTGTAAACATGAACCGGGAACCACGGAGCGCTTATCCTGGAAGTCGAGAAATTTTATCAGCGGACTGACAGCTACCGAATTTGGGATTGCGCGAAAAACGAATTGAAATGATTTATTGTAAACATGAACCAGGAACCACGGAGCGCTTATCCTGGAAGTCGAGAAATTTTATTAGCGGACTGACAGCTACCGAATTTGGGATTGCGCGAAAAACGAATTGAAATAATTTATTGCAAACATGAACCAGGAACCACGGAGCGCTTATCCTGGAAGTCGAGAAATTTTATTAGCGGACTGACAGCTACCGAATTTGGGATTGCGCGAAAAACGAATTGAAATGATTTATTGTAAACATGAACCGGGAACCACGGAGCGCTTATCCTGGAAGTCGAGAAATTTTATTAGCGGACTGACAGCTACCGAATTTGGGATTGCGCGAAAAACGAATTGAAATAATTTATTGCAAACATGAACCGGGAACCACGGAGCGCTTATCCTGGAAGTCGAGAAATTTTATTAGTGGACTGACAGCTACCGAATTTGGGATTGCGCGAAAAACGAATTGAAATAATTTATTGCAAACATGAACCGGGAACCACGGAGCGCTTATCCTGGAAGTCGAGAAATTTTATCAGCGGACTGACAGCTACCGAATTTGGGATTGCGCGAAAAACGAATTGAAATAGTTTATTGTAAACATGAACGAGGAACCACGGAGCGCTTATCCTGGAAGTCGAGTTTCACCGCGTAGCGGACCCGAAGCGGAGGATCCGGGAGGTTGAGAACCCCGTACTCGAAATACGTAGCGGACCCGAAGCGCGGGATCCGGGAGGTTGAGAACCCGGTACTCGAAATTTGCGGAGCGCGACTCTCATCCGTCCGCTCTACTGCGCGGTTGTTTCCCGACTGAGGAATTCGGCTGGCTGATTTTGAATTGGTGACGTCACTTTCTGAACATCCGACATCCAAACTTTGGTTTCGACCTTTAATACTATGTATGATGATGTATGATGTATGATGTATGATGTATAATGTATGATGATGTGATATGATGTATAATGAGTTTAGGTTTCACATTTCATACAAGAAATACACACTTTAGCCGTTGACTGAAAATATATTTTTCAGTGAACGGTTCGGCTAATAACGCTGCCGTTCTGCGACAGTTGGATGATGAAAAATTTCGCTCGTATTTTTCAAATGTGTGTTAAAATACACTCGAAGTGTCGAGAAGCGTCGTTCTTTCTCTCCCTATCACCTTTCTAGGCCTTTAAATCACTACGCAGCGTTAAATACTGTCTCATATACGAAGCACCCACTTCATCTCGTTCAGAATTAACGCATCCGTTATGTGTTGCAGTTACTCTGAATTTTTTTCCATCCGAATACTTTTCGAAAAACAATTCCGCTCCTCCGCCCAACGCAGATGCTTCACTTGCGACCAGCTAAACCAGCGTTTCGATTCTATGCCTATGAAAATTCAAGATCGAGAGAGCAAATGAAAAGTTGTTGGAATAATTATGAATACTGATGTTATGGAATACATCGTGCGCGTCGAATAGAATCCCATTTCAAAACGAATAATTCTTCTCTTTTCATATCATAGCTAATCTAGTAATATAGGTAAATAGGATGGTTGGAGGTGTTCAGAAATGGTAGGAGGTGGTCGGCGCTGGCAGAAGGTGATAGGGGGTGGTCGAAAGTGGCCATTGATGGTCGGAGGTGGCAGGGGGAGGTAGGAGCTGTTCGAAAATGGTAGGACATTTCAAAAGTTAGAGTCGACGATGATCCGGTGCATCAATTTTATTGTTACAGATTTTCTTTTTCCGTGAGGCATAGAGTATTCAACAACGATAATGCAGTCCTTAAAATTCATCATTCATCTCCGTCTGGAAAGCTAATTCGCAAGGCGTGGTATTCTATTCTATTTGCATTATTAGTAAAATACCCGTACTCTACATACACTGTTTCTAATCTTTTGCTACATTTGGTTTAATCCCCATGCTTCCACAGCACGAATAGTCGGAAATGTTTTTGATTATCCATAATAAAATAAAAGAAGTAACAAAGCTTAAATTTATTGTCAAAGCTCTAATGGATACATCAAACTGCGGTCGAATCAATTCATGTATTATTTGCACATGACCTCTGTATATTTGATAAATTATTCCTGAATACATTGAAACATATGTATTTATAATGGAATATCATGCAATGGGCTGTGTAAACTATAAACTATAATTTCTATAGAATAGCTGCTTTTATGTCAACAGGGCTTTGAGACTCAGTTCAGTTCGTCCTCCTCCTCGTCCACCTCCGACCACCTCCAACAACCGCGAACCACCTCGAACAACCACCGATAACCACCTCTGGTTATGTCTTGAATACAAATAAATATTTTTAGCATTAGAACACATCAAAAATATTGCGTAAGGATTAATATAATTTTTTTGTCGACAGATTTCACCAAGAAGATTATGAGAAAATTGTAAAAAGTAATGGAACTCTTATTAGCGCATTGAGAGCTACCGAATTTGAACTTGCGCGAAAAAGTAAAGTGAAATAATGTATTGTAAACATGTCAGGTTTAAAAAATTTCAAATAAAACGTAATTACAAACGCCATTCAATATTATAAAAGTGTTTTACTCACCGTGCAGAAATCCTCGTTCTCCTTGTCTTCCTCGTCTTTCTCCCCCTTGTCCTCCTCCTTGTCTACCTCGATCACCTCCAACCGCCGCCATCCGCCACCAACGACCACCCCTAACCATCTCCGACCACCTCTAACCACCGCCAACCACCTCGGGTCAAACCCCAAAGACTAATAAATATTTTCACCAATAGAACACATCAAAAATATTGTGTAAGGATTAATATAATTTTTTTATCGACACATTTCACTAAGAAGATTATGAGAAAATAATAAGAAATTATAGAAATTTCATTAGCGCATTGATAGCTCCTGAATTTGTGCTTACGCGAAAAATGAGTTGAAATAATTTATTGTGGACATGACAAGTTTAACCAGAACTACGGAAAATTAGTCCGAAGGTCAAAAGTCACCAGGTCAAGGACCTGGACAGCCAGAACTACGGAGCGCTTGTCCTCGAAGTCGAGTTCCACCAGGTAGTGGACCTTAAGCGCAGAAACTACGGAGCACTTCTTCTGGAACTTGAGTTGCACCGGGAAGCGGACCTGTAGTGCAGGATCCAGGAAGTAGAAGAACCCGGTACTCGAAATCTGCGGAGTGCGATTCTCATCCGTCCGCTCTAGTGCGCGGTTGTTTCCAGACTGAGGAATTCGGCTAGCTGATTAGTATAGATCGAAGACGTCAAAAGAAAAAAAATTTTGGGTGACATCACTTTCTGAACATCCGATCTTTGGTTTCGAACTTCAATACTATGTATGATGTATGATGACATCATATGATGTATAATGATTTTAGTTTTCACATTTCAGACAAGAAGTACGCACTTTATCTTTCCTGCCGATTCCAGACTCAAGCGGCCAGGCCCTCCGATAGTCAGCCGTTGACTAAAGACATATTCCTCAGTTAACGGGTTAGCTAATAACGCTGCCATTCTGCGTCAGTTGAATGATATAAATATTTGATCGTACCTTTCGAATGTGTGTTAAAATACACTCGAAGTTTCAAGATGCTTCGCTCTATCTCACCCTATCAAAAAAAAAAATCGCCGGCAATCACCTTATAGGTCTTCAAATCAGGACACTGCGTTAAATACTGTCTCATATACGGAGCATCCATTTCATCGCGATCGAAATTAGCGCATCCGAGATGCATTACAGTTACTCTGAATTTTTTTCCATGCGAATACTTTTCGAAAAACAATTCTGCTTCTGTACCCAACGTAGATACGTCACTTGCGACTAGCTAAAACAGCGTTTCGATTCTATGCCTATGAAAATTCAAGATCGAGAGAGCAAATGAAAAGTTGTTGGAATAATTATGAATATTAATGTTATGGAATACATCGAGCGCGTGTCGAATAGAATCCCATTTCGAAATGAATAATTCTTCTATTTTCATATTATAGCCGATTATTGTGGATAATCTAGTTTGTCTCCTGGAATATTATAAAATTTATAGCATGCATCACATATTAATCGCAAATGGAATATATATATCAATATCGTACATGCACCGCATATGCATGTTTACTTTTTGGTCTCTGCATCATTATCTCATCTGATCTGTTATTATGCATGATCTATGCATACATTCTTCTCTCGGGTACCTATACTTTAATTAAATCACTGTTTTGCTACGAATTTTGGAAGAAATTTATTCTCATCAATAATTTCTTGCATCGCCGACAAGTCGGTCAGTACACACAGGCTAAGTACTAGCTTCGACTAACCATTGCGAAGACTGTGTTACTGGGAAGGTGAATGCAGCCAGTATCGGGTCAAAATCGGTAACTCTCTGATGTTCTGCAATATGTTTTCAACAATACCGTTGGAATATCTCACAGAGCGATTTTCGGTTGTCACATCTAAGCCCATCGGGGCAACTGTCTTTATATTCTTCATCCAATGGTAAGGCTAACCCCTTTCCATTTTTGGCGAAAATTTTAGCGATTTTGAGAAGTGCTGGAATAAATTAATTGTAGCACTATTCCGACGTAATTTTGCGAGAGAAATCGATTGGGCGCAGTCCCAATACGCTGCGATCAACGCATCAAAAGTTAGAGCCGAAAAACCAGAACCTAAGTTTATCCCATTTCTCAGCTGATGCTTTTTTCTTCGTAATTTCTCTCCTGTTGATCCCACGCGCTTTTCGCTGCGTTTTCTGAGTGCCTGAGGGTCCAATTATTCAGGTAAGGGTCATTCAAATCGAATCCGAGACCAAAAATCCGAGACGCACCATTCTATTATCGATGTACCAAAATAACCCAAAAATCCGTGATATCATATTAATTGTCGAGTTCAAACGTAAAAAGTAACGATTTTCACCAAGAAAATTCTGAACGAAAATGAATGTGATTTAACGTTTTTTTCTGAGTTTTTTAGTTCATGGATGATAAAAATTTATATATCAATTCAAAGTAATTTTAGTTTATACATTTCAAACAAGAAATACGCACTTTATCTTCACTTTATCGGGGGGAGTCCGTCAATTTTGAAATTGAATACGAGTATACGTGGATGCATATCCGAGGCGCCTGGTTCTCTGCAGTGTGAATACCGAGGTGTTAATGTGACCGCGTAGGGATTCCGGCGTCTGATTATCAGCAAATTGCACGTATCGATTGGTTATTTTGTTAGATTGTTAACATTTCAAATGTTTTAATACTACGGTGACTCCATGTAAATTGTTGATCAAGTCAATAATAGTTTCGCTAAAAATATTTTTAATCACGGTGGTACAGCAAAAATTACAATCTGAATCACTATAACAATTGCATGGTATTTTCTCGGAAGTATTTTCACCGATAAAAGAGTTGCAAATAGTAGAGGTACACGTTATATAGTAGGTAATCAGAACTTGTACCGAATGTGTTGAATATTTTTTTAATTTAATTTTATATCGGATTGGTTCTTTTATTCTCTTGTAACAAGTACAATGCCCTTAAGAACGCTCGGTAATCAAACTCCAAGCGTCCACCACGTTCGATGCCGAAGCATTTATATACTGTTTCGAGTTCAACACTGCTCACAATGTGTAGCATGTTTCTCGTCGACAAAGCCTTCGTCAAGCAATCCAGAGACACAGATCCGATGTTTTCCTTGTCAAAGTCCTGAGCAAATAGAAACGGCAAATAATTCTAAACGGATGTGTGGTGTCGCGGTGTTTCGAATAGGTGTTATAATTTTATTATCCAATACCACGTACCTACTCTCACACGGACATAGCCGTGCAAGTTTAAACATTCACTCACCGCAAATAGTTCCTCCATATTCATATTCTTCTGCGTACACAACTTGTCCATCGCTTGCGCAAGTACCCGACGCTCTTCGAAGTTGAGGAACGTTCTCGTGCACGCGGTCGATGGCAAGTGTTGCACGGGCACCAAAAGTGGAGCTCGTTCGAGAGATCCAGTGGCTAAAGCCTCTTCGACCGCTTCAGCAAATCTCGCGTATTCGATAAATTGTGGTCTGTAAACATTTAAATATTTCAAGGCTATGTTTATCCATCTCTTGCCTCGGTTTGGTGAAACCAATTACTCGTAAGGTATTGGTATTCAGCCAAAAGGTGTAGCAATGGATTTCATGAAAACGAAAGCACACCCGCTTAGATAGGACAACTCAATTATTTTAAATCCGTTCAACCACCCATGACCTATGGAAATCATCATACCCACATTTTTTGTTATGTACCTGAGAGGTGCTTTAAACACTTCAAAGATGGTCTCAATCTCTCGGCAACTTAAATTGCAACGCAGCTGATCCAATCCTCGAATAAAATCTGCTCTTCCTATAATCAACTCTCTGCGTGGATCAAACGGTGTCAAGAATTCTAAGACCTGACAACAGAAAGTGATAGCAAAGCAATGGTTTTCTACTCACCCGTGAAATACATTTTGTTTGCAAAATTGATAAACAACGTTCCGCTAGATTACATGTAACCTTGATGTAAACGAAGATAGACCCACGGTGAGTTAGTGACCGTGCAAAGTGATCTATTAGAACATACCCCGATTCGTTCTCGAACAATTTTGGCCTTGATCTTGGCAAGGATAAGTACGATATTGCTCTCGTCGCTGGTCGGATTTGGCGGTGACTTCTCGGCATTAATCAACTTTTTCTCCTCCAGCATCGCATAGTACAGTGGCACTTCCTTGGGCAGTGCTTCCATTTCTTCGATGAACCAGGCATAGTTGAAACCCAGCTCATCGTTGTAGCGCTGCTCCAAAGCGTACACCTCCTCCCGGGACAACAGAATACAAGCAGTAGTCATGGTCTGCCGAAGTTGACTTCTCGTTACGTGGCCGTGATTATGCCTACGAACAATGATAATCGATTTACAGTCCAAAATACCGGAGCTGTCAAAAATACAACATTGCATTGTCTAGTTCAAGCCATTACGCATCGTAAGCTTTGAAAAACTGCTTCAAAAGGATTCCTCTCTCTTCGATTCGACGCCTCACGCGGTGCAGAGCTGCTTCGCATAATTCTCGCGAAGATGGTTTCTCGCGTTGCCAATCCTTTTGTCCTCTTTTGCACAATTCAGCTATCTCAGTGGGAGGGGGATCGATGCGCAACGTTGGAAGCTTATCCAGTTCTTTGACAGTGAACACTACATGCAACGGAAGCATACAGACACAGTTTGTAACGAGCGCCAACTTTTACACAACACACATAGAATGAAGACCTATATGAGCTACTAGAAATTAGGCTCAAATCTTGATTCGAGCTTAGAACGACGTAATTCCTTGTCCAAATGGCGGTGGGATAGTTGCAAATATCCTCTCAGAAAATGAAAGAACGTAAGATGAGATGCATGTTTAAAGCCGGAAATTTGATAACATGTGAAGACCCAGTTTACCTTGGTCTAAGTCATCTTCGAAGGTCCGCCAATTAATTCTTTCAGGATCATTGCAGTCGGTATAGAACGCAATAATGCTTTCGATTTCTGGTTCGGCCAAGTACAGGCGGGCCACAGCTGATATTTGCATTCCATCAAGAGCCCTTCGGAATTGTGATACTGTTACCCGTCCACAGTTCAAGGGATCGAAATCCTATGTTGCGTAAAGAAAATAAATAAATGAAAAACACAAGTCATCACCGTGCTGCTGCTGATAATCCGTTAAAAGATTCGTGCGTTGTACTTCAGACTGCATCGTGCTAGCCTTTAAATTTGTGATCGAGAATGAGATGTTATTTGAAATCGCATACCCTGAAAAATTCGTTTACACGAATGCGGTGCTCCAACACGTGGCGTTGAACCCTTTGCAAGACTTCCCTGAGTGGCATTAACTCTTTACGTTTTTCCATTACTGGATGGAATACAGATTGCCGTTCAAACACTTCACTTGGTAATACCCGACCTATCTCTGGCCTTGGCAATTTTGGCAGTTCTGCAGTGATAATTCTTCCAGGAAATTGATCCAGCAAATTCTGAAAGTAGGTATAAAGTTTTAGCATAGCTCAAATATCTCTGCAGGATGAAAATTCTGGAGTTATCGGTATTTGCTGAAACAGGAAATCCGGACAGTGAGATATAAACGTACACCACCCAAATCCAACATCCCGTGCTGATCCATGTAGTTCTGAGCATCCTCTACTGCCTTGACAAAAGCTACATAATTCACGGTGTAACTGTCCTTCACAAATCTCTTTACTAATAAATTAAATTCATCGGCAGCCAGCACGATGCCCAGAAAGTTTAGGACTCTTGCAAAATGGGCGAAGGTCACTGTTCCAGAATTTTTTGCTACCTAAAACAGTGGAGATGACAAGGTAATGCGTAATATCGCCATTTACGTAGATCTACCACTGTCGGTAATTTATAATATCATTAGAAACGATGCATGCAATGTCGCGACTTGGCTAGGACTATTCATACCTTTAACTTTATCTTTTTTATCACGCGAGACTTTTATCACAGAGTAAGGGATTTTCTTTAACATACCAATTCGTAGTCTTGGAAGTAAGGTCGCAGGATCAGTTTCCGTTTGTTGATGAGAACTGCGATTTGTGTGATGATGAGAGACAACCTCCTGTGTTCGGTGTGACTGAGTCGGTTTACATGCAATGGATCTTCCCATTCTAACCCCGTCACTAGTGACTTATTTTTTCCGAATTCAGGAACTACAAAGTTCAACCAATAATTTATTCGTGTGAAAGTAATAAGGTGGGACGTTACGCGTAATAGGACCACAGCTACATGCGTAATGCGTTAATAGAAAAACAGACATACTCAAAGCCGGTTTACTCATTATTGTTGTGGCATTACATTTGCTTTGATTTCATTCGTAGATCAGCCAGAGTTCATTCATTTGATAGACGGAATGTGTATTTCAATAATTCAATTCTATTTATTCTATTTCAAAGGAAACAATATCCTAAGACAATATTCGCCTATTTCGTGTTTGAATATCTTTTTTTTACGGCGTACAGGCATCCTTTCTTAAATATTTAAAAACTTCCGGTAGTGGAGGCAACGTCCTCTCTGACAATAGACACATGGGAAGATATATACAGAATAGATCACTGTTTTATATTTAATCTTGTTGCTTGAAAACTTATTATCTTTTTGTTCATTGCCGACAATGTGTCGCCAGAAGGAAATTAATTTGAACTCAACAGCAAAAATTGGGTTATTCAGAAGACAAAAGCCGATAGAATCGTATTCACTTTTATCACAATGGCTTTGTTATATCTATGAAGCTACAATTAAGTAAACCATATTAGAACCAGATTTATATAGATCCTTTTTTTCCTAACTCAATAATTGTCATCAGCCACAGCATTCTTTTCACCTGAGATTTCTTGCGAGTGAGGATACGATTTCTTTTGTTGCATCTCAGTTAATCGGATAATTTCGAATAATAAATAAGCAGCTGAATACAATCAAATCTGACATCGTGTAAAATGTAAGAACCAAATTATTCTTTGGTTGATTGAATTTGTAGAGGTGTGCATCTACCCGCGTGTCTGGACTCTTGAGTTAAGAATGTACCTCAGGTATATGGTAACGGATAACGGTACAGAGGATTTGACTGGTAAATCTGAGCTTTCTTAAAATAACGGTAATCGCTTCGGCAAAATTTATCCGACACAGCTATATCCATTGGCTTAACGTACGTTCTGAATACCCGAGTTCTAAAAATACTAATGAAAGAGAAAAATTCTGTTCGAACAATAAGCATTTTCTTGAAGGCCGCTACTTTGGACGTTTTTCTTCTTGAACGTGTCGATATATTTTCATGTTACGAGTAATCTGATAACCTACCACTGTCGTGAATAACTTGACAAAACTGTGTGTACAGGATCCTTCCGTCCTGAACCCTGAAATAGTCAGCCAAGTCGCCAATTTCCTGATCCGACAGACCGATAGGACCTCGAAGAGGCCCTGTCAGAACCGAGACAAATTTTGATTCTGCAAAAAGTATTAAAAAAACATTCATGAACTTTTCTAGTTACTTTGCATACATTGTATACAAATTGCTTGATCAAAATCATGAGTTCAATTGTGAGATTTTCTTTCGATACGCCTGAACTGAGAATTGAAAAATGTAATCAAGTATCGCTTGCACTATTTTTTGTGTACCTAGATGTATAGTTCTGTTAAGACTGATTAGAATTACAACTTTTAACGAAATCCAAAGAGCCAATTTCAAATTTGCAATTTGCAACTGGGATGAAATGTCTTGCCAATTTCCATTCCGCTAATGGTCACCTGAGATACACACGTATATACATTTGATATCCGCTCATAGGATTAGATAGATCGATGGAATATTGCAAGTGGGGCACTCCTATATTGTACCTATACACGGATAGCATTTTTGTATTCTGCGAATCCGTTCCCTAATCGACAAATTCGTAATACTTACATAGGCGTTAAAACATTCTCTCTTCGTATTTATTATTAGACCACGCATTCATTGCTATCTAATATATCTGGCAGGTCTTGGTGCTATACTGTAATGCACGTGTATGTAAGAGACAGATCAATTTACATGTTTCTGTGTTAGTTAAGGTTTTTCGAGTGACGTACTTGAAGTATTAAATAATTCGATCCGCGTAGCAACAACATACCAATTATAGGGCGTAGAATTCTTTGAAACACCCTGTATTAGCAGTACTAGGAAACGTAATGCGAAACAAGAGAGGTTATACGTTTGGGTTTCCTGATACCCTCTTGTCTATTAACTTGTGTTCAGAGAGGACTTATACCTGAGAGGAGGCTATTGTTGTTGGGATCCAAAGGTTTGTAATAGTCCCAAAGATTGAGCCCAACCCGAAATATGGCAGCCCGAATTTTGTTGCATGTTCGCCAAACATCGCGCAGTTTTAAATTCTGTAATTAAATATCTTAGTCAATTGAATGTTGGGAAATTCAGAATAATTTATAGATCGGGGGCGACAGCACGAATTAATCAGCATAACCTTTGTTCCTTCAGGCATTTTGATATCATTAAATTGTTACTTGACCGAGATTTTTCAAATTTATATATGAATATGCGAAATTTGACACTTCCAACAGATACAGGCTTTTAGAAAGGAAAACACGTGGGAAGTTATTTAAAAAATTGCGCATCGAATCTTTGATTTGACACGATTCACACATAGGTACCTATATCTGGTTTGATATTCATTGTTGAGAAAAATAAGAAACTCATCTGGTAAGCTATGTACCTACTTCCAACGTGTGTAGAGAAAAATAAAGTTATTGGTACAGCTACTTGATGTTCATTAATAAGTTCCCAGTGACTCGCTATTTTTTTAGTATTAAAACTAAAACGCGTTTTCTTTATGTAGAAGTTTTACGTGTCTATACTTAACGTATTGTTTGTTTCTTCTGTCATTCGCGTCGCTATTCATTGGCACATAAAATTTGATTTGGAAGGGAACTCGTTCCAGTTTAGATTCCAAAACAACAGTATGTTACTGGGAATCTATTAATAAATATTACTGTACATACAATATGTCGAGTATAGTTGCACAAAATACAAGACTATTCCAGGAAACCGGGAAACATATTTTTATAATTTTGATCCATCTTTAGTTGCGAACATTTCAGTATGCTCGAAAGGCTACGTGACCGCTAGCGATAAATAATATGATGTAATAATACAGACGATCGCAATGATTACGAAAAATTGTGACCGCCTAGAGTACGCTTACATCCATGCTTACATCATTAAATATCTCAGGCGTTAAATAAGCTACCTATATGCTAACCGGCCGGTCGTGGCTGCAGCGACTAAAGCGAGTGCCGGAAATGGAGACGCGTGATCTATAACGGAGATAAGTAAACAATCTGTCGTGTTTTGAGCAAGAGTTGACAAAACCGAGAACAAAAATTATTCGCCCAACCGCAAAAGACGATCATTTCTTTTCATTTTTCCTGGACAAGTTATCTGGTTCACTTGTGCAAATATGCGATAAGAGGGTAGAACAAAAAATATGCGTAGCGCGGGAGATGGATCCACGCTGTATTGATTTCCCGCTCGGCGAACTTTGGCATGCGCGGGAATCCTGGGAAATGATGCTGCTACTTGGCTCGAACAAAGGAGCGATCTGATTGGTTCCATCGTTGAGCTTCTCCCCACTTTTCTAACGGATGCCCCTTCGGTGAAGAGTATTGACCAGTTATTCCTTACGAAACTGCTATAGGAGGTATCCGATTGGTTGGGAGAGGCAAGCGAATACCCAGAACACCTTGCGCGTCCCGTGTGACGCACAATCACCATTTTCCTGTCCCCATTCAGTCTTCTCCATTCGGCAGCCGAGCGGTGCGGACGTTAGGTGGTGTTATCTCGCGTAGTTTATAAGTCGCGTCAACTTTACGTTAAAATAAAAACCAAACAAATACTCCAAAATGGCTGATCAGGAGAATAAGGACTTCAGCGAAGACATCGCGGACCAGAGCTTTGAACAGAATGGTGATGC
The DNA here is from genome assembly GCF_021901495.1 of Neodiprion virginianus. NCBI lineage: Eukaryota > Metazoa > Arthropoda > Insecta > Hymenoptera > Diprionidae > Neodiprion > Neodiprion virginianus. The sequence goes on along the minus strand of NC_060879.1, from coordinate 29,848,276 downwards.
TGAGAACGGTGGCGGTGACGCTACAGAAAATGGCCAAGAATCGCAGGAAGACAGGTAAACTTGACAAAAATACACAACACAGTTACCCAGGGAGAACACGTAATGTTTATTTTTCTTACAAACCTAAATCTTTGCTACAACTGCTGAACAATTATTATTAGATGCGGGGTCGTTCAAGACCCCGATGTAGTTAATACTTTCTGACCGATGAAAAGCAAAATGGAGGGAAGTTCCAGGTTGCACGACGCTGTTATAAAATATCCAGTTGCATCTACTTTACATGAGCATTTCCCTCCAAATCCGTTCACACCACTTGATGGTATATTGTTTTCAGTATATTATTTGGTGAATATTTTTACATACTTGCAAATAAATTTACGTTGAAATTATAAATGAAAAAAAAAATGGAGTCGCCGGCTAAAGCCGCGGACGCGCCCGCACACTTAAAATGGCGGGGAGTTGGCTTGGGTTTCCTTTGTTGCGAACAACTGTACGTCAATTTTCTACTATGATCTCGCATCTTATCTTTTAAATACATAGCCTAGAATATTGTTTAAATAACTGTTATACGTAATGATCATTTGTTTGTTAAATTAGTTCTTAAGGACATCAATTTGCGGCGTAACATTTACATTTTCAGCATAACGGGACCTTGAGCAGGATGATTTCCAGCATTTAGCAGTTGAATTATTGCGCGCGATGTTCTGTAAATAGATTGTAATTTTTTTTTCTTTACTATCATTTCTGAAGGTGATTTATTGGGCCTTAGGCTCAATGTTGTCTTACATCCCTACAGCTTTGGATTCACAAATAATGATAAAGTTTGGGGTACATTTGTACTACGGGTAAGCATTCTATATTCTAATCTATTCAAGTCTTGTGTACGGGAAGAGAAGTTGTAATCTTTTTTTTGTGGAATCTAGCTAATTAAACGAGTCCAACTTTCTCACACTCACTTGTTCTTGGCTACGCCATCGTACAATCTCGAAAATTAGCAATGCATTATACGACCATTTATATTACACTTTATTGTTGGGTCTGGTTGAAATTTGTTTGATTATCTAGATATTCTTGATGGTATGAGTGATAGTATGTGATTTTGTTGAATGATCCACTGAAAGTATTCTTATGATATTTGTTTTAAAAGTTAGAAGTAAGGATTTTTCAATTGGGCTAAATATTAGGTTACAATCTCTTACCTGTACACTTGAGTAATCGGTATAAGTCGAGGGGCGCGAGTAAAATATTTAACGTAGAAAAATATGGCTGACAGCCGGCGCTCCAAAATATTGAATTGTGTAGTAAATTGAAACAAAAAAAAAACGAAAAAAATAATTGCACATTACCAAATGAAATCAAGGTAACTATAAAATATGATGATATTGATAATTTATTAGTTGATAACTGTGCTTTTACAAGGTTTACTATTGTATGGAAAATTGTAACTGTGTAAATTCTAATTTTCTTCTATCTACTAATAGTTGTACTTAATTATGATAAGTAAGAATCTGTAATTTGTTTGTTACTAAATTTGTACATGGATATTAATTGTAATATTTTTAGAGTGTAACTTTTTTGATTCCATTTTTGGCCAGCCGAGAATCTCCTCAATTTTTTACAGCGCTATTCAGATTGGTCAATACTTAACGATTGACCATTATCCTTACCTGGGATCAGTGAACGAGGCATTGAGAATTGAATTCTATCAATTATTGCGAGAAGTCAACGTCAAGTTCAAGTACATCAGCACAAGCACTGGAAGTCGAGTTGTGTCGAGTCGAGTCAAATTGAATCAGAGTCACACACACTTGTCTGCTGGGTCACGCGTAGAGTCAATTATGATCTGATCTGATGTCAATTTCAACGAGTCCGATGTCAATTCCAAATACAATTTGGGCGTGACCAAAGCACAGAGTCACTAGGGAAAATGTGAACATCTCCGATAGGTCGAAATGCCATTAACCCAGTTTATCTGGCTTGGTCTGCAGGTGGCAATCGACTGCGTGCAAATATGGCGGGCGGCTCGCAACTGGCTAACCGTGACCCGACCAACAACTGAGTACCGGCGAGTGACTGGTGCCCACGGTATTTATCACCAGCCCTAGATGATATAAACAAATTATCGATACAGATAATCAACACACTGAGAGAAAGAGAGATATTATAAAATATCACAACTTTAATTTGAATAGAAAGAGAAAGATATAATCATGACTCAATGAAAAATAATAAATTAAATAATGATAAACAATTTTTTTAGCTTTTCAATCGAGTTGCAGTACCTATCTACCAATTGTCAATTATTTGGGCTAATCAACGGTCTTATTCCAACTTGGCAAAGTTGACTCTTGTTTCCTTTAGGCGCAGCTGTATGTCAACTGGAGTTGTAACTGTATTGCTCGGGTTTCACTGACTGTTGTGAAAATTTTGCTCAGCACACTATTTTTCATGTGTTTTTTCTCAAGTTTTTGTTCGTCGTTGCTAAGCAGTTTCTTTTTTTTTCTTTTTTTTTTTTTTTTTTTCTCTAAGAAATTTCACGATTGGCAAATGCACATGTGAAATTTCAAATGCGTCTAAAACAGCATTCTCGTATTGTTTTTACACTTTATCTTTTGAACAAATGCATACCTACTGATTCCGTATATGCAAGGTTCGTATAATATATACATAGCCTTAGGTATTGTTGGAATATTTTTTCCATTTTTCCCTCCTTCTTTCACCCAAACACAACTTTATTCAAAATTGCAGCCTGTAGAGTTATGTCACGGCTGTCTATACTAACATTAAAATTAAATATCCATACCTCTATATATAAATATATTACCAACATCGTACAATACATATATAATAAATTTTCTATTTTGTTGTATTGTTTTGAAAAGTTGCCCATTACCCCGTTTCCGATAATAGCCCTATGCAAATTTGTATAATATGTAACTAGTAATTGGTAAAACTAAAAATAAAGAAATTAACATTTTTACAGTTATTCTAGATACTTCCAGGGGTTAAGTCGAAGCATTTCTTTTCATGTCAAGTCATTTTTCAAACTGAGAAATGGGAAATATAATACAAATTCTTCGCTTCATTTAGTCTAGTAAATCTACAGTTGAAAATTCCTTTGGTAAAATAAAATCATTGAATTGCTTTGCAGGTCGGGTGGAGCGAACCAGGAGTCTCTCAATGATAGGTACATAGAAACTTTTTATTATTTTTACTGTAACTACAAAATTTGTAGCTTGCACAATTATTAAACTAAATTTAAGAAATGATATAAGAAAAACAAAGTAGTGGTAGTTCAAAATTTATCTGAAATAATTTTTGGGGAAAAGTAATACAATATGCTGCACTGTATGAAAATGTATTTGACAGTAAAAGTTACATATCCAGGTGGTACGCGGCTTTCAATATAAATTGTTGACGAAACAACTAATTTTAAAAGACCTATATGACTGTTGCTATGCTACGTACCTCTCATCATTTTTATTGCAGATCTTTTTTTGCACAGTATGCGGAGACATTTGAATTTGCTGACATCCAAATATCACAAGCATGAAACAATTTATGTTGCAAAATATTCTCTATGAAGTTGAATTCCTTGGCAGTTTACAAAGCCTAGGAATTTGAACATTGTAGATATAAAAATTTTCACTCATTTAATTTTTTGTCTTTTTGTCATTCACAGAAAATTGTTCGTCGGAGGGCTCAGCTGGGAAACTACTGACAGTAAGTGTGGTTTTTAATATGATGTTTTTAAAACTTATGTCTCATCAAGTTCCTCGTTTGATAATCAGACTCAAAGTTTATATAAACTGAAAGAAAAACTGTATACTCGCAATGATGTTTCATCTTAGGACACCTTCAGATAACAGAATGGCACTGTTACATGAGATTGTTATAGAGATACTGAGTACATTTTATTCGAGTCTTATTTTTAACATGATAATGATATATTGACACAAGATCTCAATTTCAACGTAAATTTACCATTCAACTTTCAGAGGAGCTAAGAGATCACTTTGGTTCATATGGTGATATTGAAAGTATCAACGTCAAGACAGATCCGAACACCGGACGGTCTCGAGGATTCGCGTTCATTGTTTTTGCTCGAGCTGAATCACTAGATAAGGTAACTATTCTGGTCCTCAGAAAATATACTGTTTTTCAATATATGACACCACAAAACAACTAGTTTATGTGATGAAACTAAAATGTCAGTTCTGCTACTGAGTGTAAGTGACGACAATTTGGCAGCTGAACTTTATTTGAAATGTCAAGTTTTCATTTTTCTGTCTGAAATGTCTAATGTGAATCTTGTCTGCTTTATTACAGATCATGGCTGCTGGTGATCACGTAATCAATAACAAGAAAGTTGATCCCAAAAAAGCGAAGGCTCGTCATGGAAAGATCTTTGTTGGAGGTCTTTCGACAGAACTGACCGATGACGACATCAAAAACTTCTTTTCCCAATTTGGTTCTGTAAGTATTTGTATGAATTATTGTTCAAAATTATTCACAAACATTATATTCCACGTGTGAAAGTATTTCCACAATAATTGACTGTCTTCAGCATCGAAGTCACAATGAGAAGACGATCTGTTCATGATAGATTTGTAGATATTGAAATACCACATTTATTTAACATCAATTTTATTTGAAACTTCGAATGACTTATTTGTTTTCATCTTATTTCTTTTTTGTTTGATATCACTGGATATTTTCTGTAAATAAGCTTTTTTTCATATTTTGTGATGACAAAAACACTTTAGTCAGTTCTGCTACTGAGTTGATGTGATGATTACTTCAAAACCTGATGCGAAAGTTTTGCACTTAAAGAATATTAACTTAATACGATATCAACTTGTATTAATTGTTTTTCTCGTACCATATTTTACAGATTGTTGAAGTAGAGATGCCGTTTGATAAGACAAAGAACCAGAGGAAAGGGTTCTGCTTCATCACATTTGAATCGGAACAAGTAGTAAATGAACTATTGAAAACACCAAAACAAACTATTAACGGAAAAGAGGTATGTGTCACTGTAAACCAAGCGAGCCTGCTATTGTCATTTGCAATTACATTTAAGTACCTTAAATTCTTCGCAATGTTTTCTTCTTTATATTCTACAATGTTGTCCTGTTATAGATACCCTATCTTATCTATTATATTCTGATCTCGTTATCGTTATGAACTTGAAGTAAGCAATGATGTAGATATCTTAGGACACCTTCGGATGCAGAATGGCACTGTCACGTGAGATCAGTTAAGATAACTGAGCTTACTTTTCGCTAACCATCTTATCATATACGAAGCTAGTTACAATATGTCGTCTAGTTTTATTTGTCTTTACTTATCATTACGTCGTATCAATCATGTCTCAACCCAAGGAGTATGCTAGAGAAGATGAGATTACGAATATTTTTCATACAAAGAAAATGATCGATTTTGCTTGAACTTTATACAATTGACTTTTTGTTGGATGCAGGTTGACGTAAAGAAAGCAACTCCCAAACCCGACGGGATGGGTGGCATGCGTGGCAGTGGCGCTGGAGGTCGCGGAGGACGTGGAGGTCGAGGGGGACGAGGCCGAGGATTCGGCGGTCAAGGCGGTTGGGGTCAAGGCGGCTACGGTGGCGGTTACGGCGGCGGTTACGGCCAGGGTGGATATGGAGGTGGCTATGATGGTTATGGAGGTGGATACGACTATTATGGCGGTGGTTATGGCGGTTATGGTGGCTACGACTACAGTGGATACGGTAATATTGACTATTAAATTTTTAGTAAAACTTTTATAGTTCCTTATACACACGACATACTTATATATACATATATATATATATATATATATATATTTATTTATTTATTGATTTTCCTTCTTGCAACTGACAGGCCACTAATTGAAGCACTAGATACGCGGCAGATGCCATTGTTGGTCTATTTTTAAGACGAAGGAAACTTGTATATTAAGACGATTTTAAACAGGATGATTCTATGTATGCAGACTTGAATATGGCGCGTATACGAACGGAAGTTTTTTTTTTAATCGTAAAATTTTAAGATTTTTTTTTTTTTTTTTTTTTTCAATTTACTTTTAATATTTTTTTTTTCTTTCAACGGTATCTATTAATTGTTATACTACATTGATCTCTTACGTAGAACACCGTCCTGTTAGTACTATTCGTGAAATCTATTTTTATGTGGAATGGTGGTGGAACAACATGGCTGATGTGTCTGCTCTGTATATAGTGCTCTCTTGAGACAGGCAAATGGTTTTGGGTTCGAATGACTATATTGTAATGAATATAGATGGGATATTTGTACTTTGAATGAGAATTCCTTATGAGACTGCTCTGCTATTCGAGTTGGTAATTCTTTGAATACTGTTGGATCTAATTGTTTTACGAGATATTCAAGTATCTCACCTTAGCGTGCAGACTCATTATTCAGAAAACTCAAATCAAGTTTACCATAAAGAGCCTGTTCACATAACTTTGAATTATGTTCGCATTGTTTGCGAATACTTCTGAATTAAAATATTAATTACTTCAATTCAATTCTTTTGTTTTTGTTTTGTAGTTCTACAAAATACTTACGGTAATTTTTTTCCTTTTTTTTCATATTTACCTTACCTTCACTTTGCGCATCCAATTGAAATTTTTATGTATTGAACATATTTAAAGAGATTGGAGCTAAGAACGTACCCTGAATATTTTTAATGTACTTCCCTGGTATCAGCCATCGTGTTACGCTGTGACCAACTAACTTATATCTTATATACGTTATATTCTTTGATGCCTTGTTATAATATATTTACTTAATATGCTATAAATGAATGAATATATAACTTATTAACAATACACTAGGAGAATATAATATGTAACAGTGAAAGTGTGAAGCCAGATGAGCTGTTCCAACTATTTTTATTATTGGTTCAATCTTTGTACAATTTTTTGTCGTATTGAAAAATTGACGTTTCCTTGTGTTCTTAAAGTCTTATCGGCAAAAGAAAAATGTGTTCTGGAATTGATGTACCTACATTTCATTTAGAAGTAGTTAAATTTTCTTTATTTGAAAAATAAATTCGATCTTTCATACGTTCACTGATTGATGTCAGTGAATTAGTAGAATTTATTGTTTTGTAAAAAAGAATTTCTTTAAATTCTGCAGACTCACTGACTTCAAATCCACGCAATCACTGTAACATAATTATATATGAAACCAATTATGTGGTAAATATAAAAACAAAGTGTACAGGATAACACGGAGTACGAAATGGTATACCCCCTCGTTCCTGCTTTTCGGTCCTATCATAATCCCTCGATGCATGTCTTTGTTTGAAATTCTTCGTTTCATGTAATTTCATTACAGTAATTAGCCAAATTACGTGCTTTATTTTAGAATAAGCCTCTTTCGCGATGCTTTTTATCAGCGACCTTATATTGATACATAAGCATTTGGGTAATCTTCAAGCTATTCAAACAGCAACAAAGATAAGATGAGTCAAATTGGGCGTGGAACATATTTCGGAAAATGAATTGAATCCTTACCTAATAAAATCCGAATTTTGTTTATTCGTTGAAAAGCTGTAAGTGACGAATTCGACTTATATCACAAGTATGTACCGAGGCAGTATCCCTAATATACCTGTGTCTCTACCCGTTAAAAATTTAGGAATCTGCACCTGGCATAGACTTTTTCTGTAAGTAGAATTCGTCACAACATATGAATCGCTCGTTTTCGTACGAAAATGAAATGATCTTGGTTTACTATACTAATATAGTATATTGTATTCGAATTTGCATCTTGATAAAATAGTCATTTAAAAACAAAAAACCTACCAGCACACCACACGGCGCTATGAGAAAAACATGGATTTTATTCAAATGATTGGTTTTGAACAGGTTTCGCATCCATGATGAGAAAATGGGTAATTAGTCATGATGATGGTATTCTTTTTTCTCAGTATGGCAGCTGGCAGTCACGTTTATGGCTTATGATCCTGTATTTGAATTTCATCTATTTATCAACTGGTCTTGATATATACAGTATATTTATCGATTTGAATGCGAAAATACAATTCAGCATTTTAGTTCTTCATCGACCTCGTCATGCCAGAATAATGCATGTCAGATCATTCGCAAGTGTAGAGAATACTAATTGACTTATAAATGGATCACAAATAAATGTGATCTTTCTGTATTTGGAAACGATTGCGTAATAAAGGAAAATTGGCATCATGGCTTTGAGTAATTTGTGTTGAAATAGCGTGTTGAGTAAATTGCAATTTCTTTGTGGAAATCATAGTGCTATTTCAACGAAGTATAAATCTCTTCAAGATTTCTTTCGGTCATATGACTTTGAGGTCTGCATCCGATTACATTCAAAGTTGTGGCTGAAAAGTGAAACGATCGAATGGCTCTGTGTTAGTCTGTGATTCCATTTTAGTGATCTGTTAGCATTTGCATATAGAGTAAATATCAACACATTATTTCGTGCAGGTTTTTGACAACACATACATATTGGTGGATAGTTTCACTGTTAAGTCATTAATATATGATCATGGCCAAATATTTGAAATTTACGTAATCGTTGACCGTGAGAACAGTGCGCTAAAAGTAATTTTGGAACAGTACGGCTATACTGACTGCATCACTTATACCGTGTGTTCCATGAAATGCAGACGGCTATGGCTATGGCGGTGGTAGTTACGATGGTGGCTACAGTGGTGGGCGCGGTGGTGCACGCGGGAAAGGTACGCCTTAGCGTTCCTTTTTTGTTTATTGTTTTGAATTTCTTCATTCCGTTCAGACATTCATTGATTTATTTCCTCGCTCCAACCTTGTGCCTGCTAATAAGTAGTTTTCCAGCATTCCCCTTTCATGAATTAAAACTTTCATTACTTAATATTTTCCTCTGCCTCTAAATAATTGAGAAATTTGTTCACATTAAAAATAACACAATGTGTAACAACTCGATCAATTGAATTGCTATATTGTTATTCACGAAATAATTTGGAAAGTCATATTATACCTACATGGATGATTCAATACTGTCAATATAATTTTCGGATCCATAATTACTGTAAATGCAATGAAAGCACTTCCGTTTATATGTATTGTGTGAAATGATAATTTGCCAAAAGTAATGAGAATATGAGATTCAAAGTTATTGAACGAGTATAAACAGAACGATCACACGAAAATGAAAATTCATTTGATTAAATTTCAATATTTTTCACTATTCACTGAGTTGATTGGTAGTAACATAATTAAATTGCCAATCTTATTTTGTATTGCACTTGATTTCTATCTGGACCTTAAGTAAACAGTAAGCGCTTAAAGGAACTTCACGCAGTGGTTACTGCTAACTATTCCAACCCAGCGTTACTTTAGCCATGCATTCGTAAAAATATACTCATATATTTAATTCCGATGAATATACAGAGAATGTTGGGAAAAGTGGACTACTTGCAATGATTCCATACATCTCACTATCTACTATGAGTTAATCCATGTCACCAATTTTCTCTGTGTATCATGTATGCCAAGGCCTATATTGCAATATAACTTTTATATACAATTTCGAACTTTATTATTTTGAAAGCTACCAGAGAAAAAGTATTTTGATGCAAATTCAGAATACTTCATAATTTCATTGACACAATAAAATGCGAACATACTGTTGTAAATATGCGCCATGGCCCAATAGGTGAAATGAAGTCTGTACAGAATGAACACAGAAGTATAAAATCTGTACGTCGTACCATTTTTGACTGCAAAATAATCATTCCACTATCAATTTTTCATGAATTTTTCATTATTTTACTGTAACATTATACTCCAGTAAGTTTTTACTGCCATGCTTTTTATGATTCCAATTCATGCGATGTGCATAAAATATTTTTTTTTTCTTGCATTTGAAGCATCCCATCTGATGATAAAAAAGTGCTTGTGATATATTCATGACACAATTAATTTGGTTTGCATAGTAAACTTTGAATTGTGCCTGTGTTCTGTACCCACGAACCTGTGTTTCCATTTCATTGGAACAACCTATTCCGAATACACGTTTCTGGTCTTTTAATTGAGAATTACAAGCCAAATAATTACCATATCTACTTGGGCTTCATAGGCTATTCTACAAGTTCCTTGAATATTTTTATATCCTGTGATTTCAATGATATTCACAATTACATACTTTTTATGCATACATTTTTTGAGTTTCAGTTCATTCAGAATCAGTGTGTCTATTTTTATCTCATATCCACAGTAAAAATGATTGGGAAAGATGAATAACATTTAGAAAGATCAAAGCAGTTCCTTTATCAGTGGAAGAATTACTGAAACTTGCAACCTGTAAGTTGCTGGAATTTTCTCTTCTGTCAAGAATAAAGGAAACCATTACAAATTGATCAAAAAGTATCGTAACTTTGCCCTGAATTCATGTAGCAAATCGTTAATTCAATTGTAAATATTGTCAATTTGCTGCAAGGTTGTTTCACGACAATCTGCTTTGTGGTGTAATTAATGTAGAATCCTTTTAGTCATTCTATTCTTATGCACCATGCGACTACAGCTGTATGAACGAGCCCCTACAGTTGCAACATGAGTATGTAATTTCTTTTAAAAAATACCGATTTTATTTCAGTTAATTATTTAAGACCAGAAATTGTACAAGTGAGGAGAGTATTCTCACTGGAATAGGAACACAGCCGAACGCTTACTACCTTAGCCTGTAGCCTCTATGTAGTATTTCTATTGCCTTTAATTATCGTGCCAGCCTCTTTCGTAAACATTATTTTTTTTAGTTTAAAACTGGTTGTCACTGTGTGCGTGTGGTAGAGTTAACCAGATTAATGTTGAATAGATTTCTAAATATCTGAAATCGGTGGAAGGATTTAAGGGTTCCAATCACGTGGGCTAACAGTGCGCCGTGCGTGTGTTTCAGGAGGCTCAGGCTACGGCGGCAAGCAGAGGGGTGGCGGTCGCCAGAACCAAAGGCACCAACCTTACTAAGGAAATCTTAAGTTGCAACCACAGTGCAGAAATTGTATTGTAACCACTGGTGAGTGTTCTAAATTAGTACATTACAATTTCATGCCTTGATGATTGAGAAATTGCAACTTTTCCAGCAATCCAAGGTAGGATGCGAAACCAGATTTTCATGATGCCTTAATAAGCTGCATGAACTATCATGAACTATCATGAACCTGAGTAACATGCATTAATGTAACTGGATAGGTAGATATGAATGCTTTGAAGCTCTAAAATCAATAGATAACTCTTGGCATGAAAAGTTGAAAAGAATCGGTGTACGAGCTCTGCATAGTCGGTTAATTCACTTGACCGTTATATCTGTCTATGAATTGTTGACTTTAATGAAAAGAATCGGTGTACGAGCTCTGCATAGTCGGTTAATTCACTTGACCGTTATATCTGTCTATGAATTGTTGACTTTAATGAATATGTTAATTACAAATTTTGAGGCATGAGACTATTTAGTCCTCTGATTGATACATATAAGGTGAGCACAGGCTCTAGTGTATGTATTTTTTTACAATCAATATTAGAACCCTGAATATAGCTTGCCATTGTATGGCCGAATTATGATGGTTCAAAATTTTGCCCTAAATAAGTTGCAAATTCTGTGAGCCGGACATTCATGGTCACCTGTTGAAGTGTTGAACTGCTGACAGATTACAATAAATAGGGAAAAAGAAATACAACATTGTGCTAGGAGATAAAATTTTAACCATTTCTTAATTGTCTTTAATTTGACAATATTCTCACTTCTGCTGCGTCTGCATAATTAACTTCGAAATCTTAATTTCGAAGGCTTATAGGCCTGCTCAGATTCCTCAATTTTCCAAATGTTTTTTTTTTTTTTGTTTAGAGATGACTGGGTCCTTGAACATTAACTTTGTTGATTAATGTGACCCAAATGATAATGGTGAAATTAATGTTTCATTCAAAGATACAGTGTTGATGAACAACACAAAACACCTGCTGTAGAATTGAAGCCTTAAAAAGTCACAAGAGTACTAAGAGTACTACATGAAGAAGCGTGATACCATATTCAGTCACAGGGCCATCATAGATTGTAGTGTTACGCCACAAGGACTGTATTTATGAACGTAACACATTGAATTATTGTTAATCATGCTATTTCATTTGTTTCAGATTTCCTGCCCTATAACAAATCTCACAACTCGACGAATCATCATTCCATTAAACCCCGTCAACAACAGCGCAAACAACCCATCAAAAACAGTCCACAGCAATAGTTTCTCATTTGCGTTCATCCATATTAACATAATATACTGCAGTACATGAAATCATTAAAATAACGTAATATAGCCCAGCTCTTCTGTATAAATTTGTATTTCACCTAATAATAATGATAATAGTAATGGTAATGATAATATTATTTAATAACTAGTTGACAAGACAGAAAAAAAGTAAAAGCACGGCCCGAACAAACCGCTTGAATGATGCAGTTAATTTCTACACAGGTGTCAAGTATTATAGTAAATATAAAGATGTATGCTGACGCTGATTTTGCATATTCTTAAAATGTTGCAATACTGGTTTCATTTTTTGAATATTCGATGGATTGTAATGATGTATATCAATTGTACTCATAGCCCTATGCAGTTTGGCTGTTGTATATGACATAATTAGGCAAATTGGAACCGCAAATCTTATCTGAAGATAATTTATCTAATATGAGGTATTTATTATACAGAATAAATTCAATCTATAAATGCTGTTGAATGGGATCCACATGCTCTACTTGAGCGGTCCTATTTGACAGCAGAATGAGTTATACATACTATTATATAACTGGCAAATAGATCGGTTTTAATCTTGAATAATCAAAACTAAAGATCATACGTCCTGATTTCGGGTAATTTTGTGTGTGCACAATCAGTATATGAACAACATATAACTTATGGGAATTGATGATAAAATGATCGATAAAACAAGCCAATGAAGACTGTGAAACAAACTGCATTTTGTACAAAAGAAAAAAAAATTGATTTAAAACAAGATTAGGTTCGCTCCTATTCTGTGAGCTGGAGAGCATCCCGACATGTTGCAATCAACCATGTCCAACCATTTTAACAGTAAGATTATTTTAATTTTGTTTATAAATAAACTTAAAAGCTATTGTAGCGAAGTAAGCAGGCAATGTACTTTTTACAATGTTGTAAAAAGATTGCTTTCTTATTGTTAAACAAGATATAGGATTAAATAAAAACTCATTTTGTGTACATAAATTGTCTGACTATTCATCCTCATTCTTTCTGTTACCTTGAGAACCTGCATCAAGTGTAACACTATACGTAATTTTTACTTTTAATGGCGGTTTGCGGTGTATCGCGTGAAAAGAAAGATGTTTGTACCATAAAGCCCATTTCGATAATACACAAATCAGTAACAGTAACTAGGTATGACAATTATACTTCATCATCAATCTAGTCCCCATTTAAATGCTGTGCCTAATTTGTCGTCACACTTAGTAGAAAATCATCCATACCGAGTGTAATTTTTATTTATTTATTTAATTTAACGAGTGAAAGTAATATATTAGTGGTTTTATCGTGTATGTATGTCCGATGTACATACATGCATGCATACAGAAAACATCGCCCCAAAATATTCACTGTAATTATAGTAATAGGAATTCAGGCAAGAGCTGGTAGCGCGGTAAATTATTTATTGTTCCCGGCTAAGTAATGCAAAGTTATAATATTGGAAAGCTATTTGAATCGGTTATATTCCCTTGCTTATTTCCCTCAATTACAGTTTGATATCAGGGTATCGGAAGCAACAATAACCACTGCTATTTTACAGGATCATTCAGTCGTTCCATGTATTATCGCACATAAATTTTGCAGAATGCGCCGAATATTTTTGTCCGAAATATGCAGCCATGTTTGTTTGTAACCGCAGTCAAACCGTTCGACCCTCCCGGGTTTCTGATGTGTGGGGTCTACACGATTGAAATCACGGCTAGCCTCGAAGCAGCTCCCAAGGCCTTTGGGTTCGAAGCCTCTCGAATCGCGCATGCGCATCCAGTACATGTGCTGACACCACGGTACACTGAGGGTCCTACACCGAACTGTTTTTATAATTAACATTATTGTAAACTGTTATTATTCATACTGAACCTTGTTTCATCGAAATTTGTCCAGCGTAACACTACCGTGTAACTTAAGTGTAACCAAACGCATCAAGATCTGTGAAGGTGAGCATTGGATTAGACCGATATTTCGTGTATATCTCGCTAAGAACAGCACCATAATCTCAAAAGACCTTGCACCGAGCAATTTCGGCGTGGTTTCACATGCCATAGCCCTAGACATGCCGGCTTTGTAAGCTCAATTGAACATAGCGTTACACGCTCTATGGTATAACCTCACATTACTCGGTATTTGTTATCACTCAAAAAAATTTCTGTCAACTCCAAGTGAGCGATTTTTTCTTTTTTTTTTTTTTATACTACCGTAGCCCTTGGAAATTTTCGCAAAATGTCCACGAATTTAATCGCCATGCCCCGCCACAGAGCGCCACTCTGAGGACGCTGCGTTTATGCATTGTCCGCCTCGAGAGATTTTTCAGTTTGTTTAATCCTGGCATCTGGGTTCGGCCAATCTATCCGGATAGCGTCACTTGGGAACAAAATTTTGCTGAAGTAGAATTAACATACTTTACTCGCCTCTAATAATGCGCCCCACACGTCTTTGTATTCACCATAATTCCAAATAATTTGAATTTTTTTCTTGCACCTTCTGTTTTAATTTCATTTTCTCACCTGGTTCATGACTAATTTTTAGTATTCATGTACAGACTATCCATCATTATTTTGCTGTTTGATGCCCCTTGGCTTTTTTCTGAAGCTTGATATTCAATCAAGGTTGGAACGTTATGCCTAAAACACAGTGTTCCGTCGTGTAACTTCCCACAAGAAAAGATGCATTCACTTCCAAAGATAACGACTCCTATTTGCTTCTATTATATATAGATTATATTATACTCTGTAAATCAGTTGCCCGAACTCTGAAGTATGCATAGGTCGGAATTGAAGTAGTTTTAATGTAACTCGTACTGTTGTTGACAAATGCTTATTGTACAAGAATTTCAAACGTGACCAATGACTAATGACTGACAAATAGATTAGATGAAAGGAAAAACATATTTTTTATAAATATGCTGCTGTCTGAGATGTCTTTGAATATATTTTAACCCAGCCAAAAGTTTAGTATTTACATGCAGAACATTTCTACAGATAATCCATCCTTTTTTTTTGTACATTCTCATTAATTTTAATTATATTGCGCCTATGTTTCAGAAAATCTGCCTGCCTTAATATTTGTAAGACTTTTCAATCATCAACAACATCTCACTAGGTACTCAAGATAATCAGTTTGCTGAGAAATATCAACCTTGTTATATAATTAACTCATACTTGAAGACGGAAAACAGCGTCAAGGAGTAGGACAGGAAATGGTCATGGAGGCATCCCCTTCGCCCCAATCTGTCGGCCGCGAGTTCGTCCGACAATACTATACTTTGCTGAACAAGGCCCCGTCCCACCTGCATAGGTATTCTATAAGTTCATAAATGATCTATATAATTTGGTGTAGTAACAGATATGCCCTACGTTACCTGCACATCACAATGTGTTCATTTATTATTACTACCAGTACTCAGTCATTACATAATACTCTTTTGCAGAACTACTGTTCAGATTTGTTTATCATAAATATATTACTGCTGCTGTAGTGCTTAGATGATAATTTCAATATTCTTCACCTTTGCTGTTCACTTACCACCATTTACTTCAGTGAAAGTAGTCTCCTTACAGCAGTATAGATTTTTCAACAGACATATCCAAAATTTAATGGACGTATTCATGTCACTCAAAGTTGTACCAATAATATTCGGAAATACGATTGTAAAATTTCTGTTGAGAAATTTGAGGTCAGATACAAAAAAACCAAACAGTATGTAATATTTGTAGTTTGGACTCAAATAATATCATTCTAAAACAAACTACAAGTTTTTTGGATTTATGATAAACTATGTGGTCTGTACTACGCAAAACCTACTCCCTGCTACGTCACCATATGATTATGAATTGTGACCTTTACCTAATTTCTCATTTAGGTTCTACAATAACCACTCGTCGTTTGTTCATGGAGGGCTGGACGCTCCTAACAGAGAAATAAATCCAGCTATTGGTCAGAAACAAATCCATCAAAAAATCCAACAATTGAATTTTCGCGATTGTCATGCGAAGATCAGTCAAGTTGACTCACAGGCTACACTTGGGAATGGTGTTGTTGTTCAGGTATATAATCGTTCTAACATTTACAACTTTGACCAATCATTATGTAACCACTAGATTATTGACAAGTTTTTATAACAATTCTCTAGCATGATATAATTTGGCTGTAACAATTGTTACAGGTGACAGGAGAGCTGTCTAATGCAGGACAGCCGATGCGTCGCTTCACACAAACGTTTGTTTTGGCTGCGCAAGCACCAAAAAAGTACTACGTTCATAATGACATCTTTCGATACCAAGACCTTGGCTTCCCTGATGAGGAAGAAGGAGAAGTTGAAGGTGGTGATGGGGGTATAGGTGAAGGCATTGGTGAACGGGAACCTGAAGAAGGTGTGCGTTCGGAACCAGAAGAGGATGAACAACCCAATCAAGGGCATCAGTTGCCACCGGCAACTGCACCTCCAGAGCCACAAGGTCCACCTTCCCTTATTCCAAGTCAACAACCACAGCTTCAACAGCAACAGCAACACGTATACTACGCCCCGCCACCTCAGCAACCCGTAAGCTGTGTTTTAACATTGATACGCAAAACAAGATTGTTTTTAACTGGTATTCACACATGTCAAGGGTACTCGACTACACAACGAAGATTAGCTTCACATATTTCAATGTATCATGATTTATTTTGTGTAGTATTACAATCCCGCAATAGACAGGCTGCATAGAATTTTGACATGGAACAGGGGAAAACTCGGGAAATTGGAGGTCTGGCTGTGATGTGTTATCCTCAATAGTCAATTCTATTTATAGATTGTGATCTCCAGATGCAGCAAAATTTTATTTGCATTAATAAAAATGAGAATTATCTATTTTTCTTATCTCATAATAGAAATTGTGCTAATATTGAGCAGATGTGTAATGTCGCTGTAATTACAGTTAATACTTGATGTTGCTCCGGTAACCTCCAAATATTATCTGAATTTTATAGATTTTGATATTTTACACAAATTATCCAAAAATGAAATAGAAGTAACAAGTGAACCATACTTTGAACATTGAATATTTATAGTTCCAAATATTGAATGCCCCTCACACATGTGCTGAACCAATTTAATATTTAATCTAATTAAAAAATTAAAACAATAATAGTAATAGAAGTTGAATAAACATTTGGAACATCAAAACAATAGAGCTCAAATTAATCAGGTAATTTTTTTTTTTTAGTATATCGAATATAACAATGAAAAAAATGTATTGGGTAATGCTTAGGTGCATCCGGTCATGCAACCAGTGGCAATTAATGGTTCTGTTCATGATGAATCACCTCTAATCAATCAGCAGCAGCATGCCCATACGTACATTTCTGAACCCGCAACTCAGGAACAATTTGTTCAGGAACCAGAGCCCGAAGTGGTTCCTGAACAACAGCCGCAGGTGAAAGAAGAACCTCAAATTCCAGTTGAGGAGTCTCAGGAGCCGTTAGATGCTGAACCGGAACAGCATTCGATTTCAGATTCTCAACCGGAAGTCCCAGTGCCAACCCCAGCCACCAACAATAGCGGACCTAAAACCTATGCAAATTTAGTCAAATCTTTTGCCACCGCAACTGGTTCGGCTAGCCCACAAGCGCCTAAGGCATCCATGTCACCAGTGAGTTATAGGTTCTTTGTACTAATAATAGAAAATTAGCAAAAAACTAAAATAGTGAACACTCAATTCCTGACGATTCAAACAATTTTTAATATCTTGTTATAGCCACCCATCACACATCAACGTCTTGATGATCGCATTTCGGTACCTGCTGTGAACGCTGGATCTATTCTCACCACTCCTTCGAACGTCAGTTCCAATCAACAGCAGGTTCATAGAGGTGTTGGAGGAAACCAACAACAACAATCACAACAGCAACCACAACAACAGCAACCACAACAGCAACCACAACAACAGCAGCAACAACAACCACAACAACAACAACAGCAACAACAGCAACAACAACAACAACGACCTCCACGAGGAGGACCTGTGCAACGAGGTATGGGCAGGGGACCATCCCGCCCCCCCTTCTCTGATGACAACGGCTGGGGTGATTATAGTTGCGAGTTACAGATGAAGCGGGCGAGTCCAAAAACTTGTTGAGACCAGTTCACACAAAAAAAAATTAGCGTATAACGAATTCTTTGAACGGAAAATTATATCTGATTTGAAAATAGTTTTAACGGTAGTTAACGGTTGTTGATGCTAAAATACTTTATTCGACATCATTTTGCGGAAACCGTTTGAAATATTTTAGAATTTTATTCAATTCATTTTCGGTATTGGCTTATCATTTGAATATGGCGAATCCTGAAAGTTTTACAGTTTTTGAGAATCAGGTAATATTGTTGCTAGCGATCAATGAGTCCCATTTATCCTCAATAGTTTGAATTCGCTTTTTTCTACTCATAGCTAGCTTTACAGAGAATTTAATCATAAGGCAATTGGTTCAATGTTTGATTATTTGATAATATTTTACCACAGATGGTGAACGTCGTGGGGGCCGGCAAGTCCAGTACGGCGATTCTCATCAATTATTTTTGGGTAATCTTCCACTGGATGCTTCAGAAGACCAATTGCGTCAATTATTCGAGCAATACGGTCCAGTAGCTGATCTACGTGTTCACAGCAAACAAAACGAAAGAGGAAAAACCCCCCATGGCACATCCAATACTAGCAGAGTTCCCAACTACGGATTTATTACGTTTGAGGATCACCAGTCCGTCGTAAACGTTCTGCAAAGTTTGGTGAGAAGAATTTCTCTCTATTTCGTTTTTGATTGCTGTTTTACCTTAAGGAATTCGGATTGCAATTTAAATAGCGAGTAGAGGATAAATCTCTGTTAAACCCTCTTTTACTTACAGCCAATCCATTTCCCTGATGAAAATCGTACGAAGTTGAATGTGGAGGAAAAGAAAGTTAGGCCAAGGATGTCAATGGAAGGGGGAGGTGGGAGGCCGTCTACCGGAGATGGTTCAGTACGCCCAATGGGCGGCCAACAGCAACGTGGGCCAGGTATTTTATAAGTTTTTCTTTGAACACATTGCAGTCAGAATAGCAAATTTGCAAAAATCTTGATAAAATTACAATGAGAATATACCATAATTTGCTATTCAGGGGGTCCAGGTGGTGTGATAAGAGGTAGTGGACAGCCACGCGTCGGTCGTGGAAGCTTTTCACGTGGAGGAGATGGTGGCCGAGGGGGTGGCATGAGACAACCAGGCAATCACAACTATCAGAATCGTCGTTAAATGTTCTGAACGCTGTAAGTTGCATCCTGCCCAACTTCGGTGTTACACTCAACATAAGTATCCAGTGTGTTTTGTAGGTCGTGCGATAGCTAAAAATATTTATTGTGAAAGATATGTATGGAATCAGTGATAGATTTTCACTTTGGATCATAACGAGGCCCACGTATGAAAAAGTGTACCATTGGCTATGTTCAATATTATACACGTTTTAGTGCATTGTATATAAAGCGGTTTAATTATTCGAAGTTATTCTTAGAGAAGCTTATATAAATACATACGCATATGATAACCATTCAGTTGTAGGATTTTGTATAAAATGGAAAATGGAGAAATATGTGCGAGTACTAATTCGAGTAGCTGGTACTGTTAGATTTGTCGAACGTCGTATGATTCATTGCTCCAAATCGATTATAGTATTCACAGTTGCTTTAACAAATTTTCATGTGGTTGTACAAGTTCCAAGACAACTTGACAAACAACGCAAGGGACTATGATGTGTATGTAGTGAGAGACAATAGCCGGACAAAGATAATTGAAAAAATGTATACCCCATCTGCTTACGGAAAGGATCTATTAATTCGTTCTTCTACTCTAAATACCAATCTGTTCGGAGAATTTGTGTAGTTCTCAGGTTTCAGAAACTCGTATTCAAATGAAATGTAAGACAAAAATAATCAACCAAACGAGAGATACTAAGCAGTGGATAGTGGAAGAATACATATAGAATTTTGTCACTCAGTGTAGTTGATGGCATATAGTTATGTTGATGCTACTCTTCGCAAAGACATGCGCAAAAGTTCGGATTGTGGTAGAATGATATTTTGTTTATGTCATCTTGTACATAAAAGAGGTGCTGTTGTGTCATTTTTCGTAAAATATTGTTTCTTTTTTATTTACTTGGTCGCACTAATTACGAATACCGTGATACAACATCTTTAATAAAGTAGATTGACAGTTGCCAATTATATAACTTTGTTCCTAGTGCTGCTAAATTAGACTAATGATAGCTTTTATATCGCAAAATTTACGTGAAATATTTGTCGGGCAGAGACTCGTCCCAAGCAATTGAACTAAGTCCGTGAAATGATTTGATTAATAAGTTTTGAACATGGCAAAAATCAGATTGTTAATTTCGCGTCGCTACAACGCGAGCAATTATACTCCGAGAAAAAGTTTTGGACGAAACTTTAGGTGAAATTCAAAAGTAAAGAATGCAGCAAAATAATGAATGATTTGAAATATCCGGAAGAAGTTTTTGTAAAAATTTCTTACATGTGTCATTGTCGAAGATTTTTTTACTCATACTTCTCGTTATACTGGGCATCATTTCAATATCCTCTCAATTCAAGCAGAATTATGAAAATACTACGCCATGTAATATGAAAATATCAATATTTATGCATTGTCAGAAAGAGGTCTGGTACTCTCTTAATGCAGTCAAATATATTGTGTAAAATTAATAACACTGTACTGAATTTATATTATTTGCTCAAATTCGCAATTATATTTTTTCTATTTCACAACGTTGGGTACGTTTGTATTTTATTAATATTTTCACAATACACATTGTATTGGACATGCAGGTTTGAATCAAGGGTTTCATTGCATACAAATTTCTGGATTAGTGATTTGCTGGCTGTCCACGTCGATCTCGTAAAAGGGTCTTTGATTGATTAGGTACATAATCAAATTGGAATCAATGATTTGTATAATGGTTTATAGTGAACTAACCCTCGGTCCTACAATTGTTTGATATTAGCACTATTCGCCAATATTCTCTTAAATAATCACCACCTGATCAAGCTTCATCTAAATTGTTCAAATATTGGAAAAACTATGACAAGAGAAGCAAAATCGATTTCTAAACTAGATTATCATCTCGCCTCTTGGACGTCACGAGCGATATATATAGAGTTTGTAAGAGATTATTATTTTTGAAATAAGTGCATAATTTCAACAATGTGTTGGCAAAAAAATACCTCGCCTATAGTTCGATATTCTTTATAAATTAACTTGATGCAAAGCCCTGAAAACGCCGTGTACAACTGCAGAGTGTGTCTTATAATTTGAGATTACTATTGGAGTACAGAAACATAAATGTTGTCTACACATAATGACGTAATTACAGTCTTGCTTCCAAGTTTTTTCTTCATTTCATAGCAGAGGTCGACGTTGAGAAATTCGCATACAGAGATCGAATATCTTCCGCGTGTACTCACCAATAGATATGTATGAATTATTTTACAAAAATCTTCGGAATCATATATTTTACTCTATGTTGGTTTTTTGTTACGCTCATTACAATGTAGATAGTTTAGAATCGGTGCTCTGTATGCAAAATTAGTGGAATAACGAATTCTGAACACTTTATGTATGATTCTAAAATACTGGAAAAATATCGTCTAATCGAAGTACTTTTTAGCTTAGTACATTCTAATTCTCTTTTCATGGAAATATTTATGATTACACTCTCGTCTAACAGTCATAACGCAAGTATTCCGTAAATCTTACTTCATTTGGTTTCAGTGTTGAATTCAGTATATAAATCTAAAAAATAAGATATGGAAATTGAAATAAATTCCATAAACTGTCAACGTTTCACGTTTCTAAACAAGCAATTTTGCATAAATTTCTGGATTCTAGGAATCCTAATTACTTGACTAGCACTGTGTATTGACGAATATTGCAAGTGGTATATGATATCAAAATAGCAAATAATTTTTCTAATTAAATGTAACATTGAATATCTGCATGTTGCAACTGATGTTACAATTCCAAGTTATGTCAATTATCGCCTTCTGTTGAGGGCAGATTCTGAAATAAGTGAAAAACTATCAGCTGCTAACGTGCAATTTTTCAATCGACAGTATTAACAAATTTCAATCCTTATTATTTCAAACTGATTTCATGCTAGAGACTGTTGCTCGCAAAGAAGGGATCCAGGCAGGGATGCGGATTGACAAACAACTCGTTAAACGGATACTATAAAGAAATGGTAAATGACGACAAGTTTCTGCAATTTTAAGGCTGAGAGTGAATTAAGAAAACAAAGTTCTCCATTGTTTCTTTAAATTAATCGTCCATACGGACTGATTTTACTATAAGATTACCAGAAATACCATTAGTATGCGTATAACTGTAATGAAAACGGCATGATACAGTGAATGATTAATTATAGAAATTGATATCAATAATAATTATCAAACATACAATCTAGTGAATATCGCACTAAATTGTGAATAGTAATTTCATTGTAGAATATTACTAATATTTTCAAAGTACATATTTGTACTTACTGAAAGTTTAAGTAAATCCTCAATAATTCATGGTACTGCGCAATAAGTACGCTTCTGTTACTTTATTATTTAGGTGTACACATAAAGACAGCGTCCTCAACAGTATAAGTGAGAAACATAGATGATGATCTATTGTATTTGCATCATAGGTCAACTGCACCAACACTCTGTCAAGATTATAATCATTGAATGTGAATACTACTCGAAAGCTAAAATTGAATAAACGAATTTCGTTTTTAATCAAAGATCGCGGCCTAACCGACATTGACAAGCCTTCGGCTATTGAGCATCATAATGCAAACAATAACGGTAGTTTTCTGTAGCAGAGGCTGAAAAAATGAGCATCGAATTATCTGTCTAAAACTGAACTCGTCTGTTTAATTAACAGAATTCTTCCAATTTGTTACCCTGAATTCGATCTTTACTGAGAATAAGGTTCACTTTTACATGTGCATTTACTTTTTCATGTATACAATATTTGAGTCGGTGAGATTCATTTGACACATTCATTTTCTGGAATTGTTTTATCTAAAAAACAAAATATGTAGTTGTCAGTCGATGAATTATTTTTGTTTTTTGGATATAGTTAATTTTTGCTTCAGCCAAATAAATATTTATTTGATTTCATTAGTTTGTTTAGCTAAAGAGCAAAATTTAGCCGATTTGACACGCAAAGGTGATAATTAATTAATAGATGTTGACACAATATTTCGTAATTTAATCGACACAATCAATCTGTTGGATTAATAAAAAATTACTAAACACTAAAAAATTAATAAAAAAAACAGTATTTGATTCAATTCACGTGCAATTGGATCAAGTAAATACATACAATTTAATTCACTTCTCAGTGTACATGTTGTGCTTCAATGGTGGACTGATAACCCAGTTTCGTGTAACCCGCCTGTCAATAACTATAATATACATGCTCGGAACTTGAAACATTTTCGTAATTCATTTTTTAGTATTTCTATCGTAAAAGAAATCTATAATAATTACATAGTACAGTTCAAATTCCGACAATTTCTATTTAGAACGGGTTACGCGAAACTGTTATACCTCGGCACAATAAGTACGTTTACAAATCTATTATTCTTATTATTATTATTATGATATTTTTATTTTTCTTATATATATATTTTTTTTTTTTTGTGTCATCAAAGTATATAGTAAAATTGATATTAACTGTAGTAGTTACTCGATAATTGTAAACCGATTTGTACATTACGCTAAACAAGCTTACGTGAAAATTATTCGCGTTATTATAACGGATACGTGAAATGTTTTTGATATAGGGGATGAAAGAAACTAGATTATTTTGCTGTATAGAAAAAGTGATACGAGGGTGGAGTGTGCATTTTCATTCACGGACAATCGGGGTGTCGACATTTTAATCAATCGTTAAACACCGTAGTGCGGGTGAGCTTGTTTACCACAAATAACAAACCAGGTGTTTCGTTAAAAAAAGTGTCTGGATTTGCTACCCTGGTGAGCGGTCTTATCAATGATCTTAAATTGAACCACTGTTACATAAAAGCACCTGTGCGTATCACCTATTTGCAAATTTTTAGTATGAATGTTTTTTTTTCACAATAGGTAATTATTAAAAATAAAAATAAACAAAAACAAATTAACAAATATGATAGTTATAAATATTAATAGAGGATGGTGTAATTAAGTTGTGAATTTTTTGAAGCATACCTTTTTATTTTTGGCATCTTTGGGTCAGTTTGTGTGTACAACCGTGGAAATGTTACTGCGATAACAAAAGAAAACTTGAGATGATGAAAAAAAAACGACGTGTTTAAACAAACATGACACGTATTATAACTTTTTGCATTTAGTATAATATACCTTGCTACCAACTAATAATACTTCATTTGTATATTGTTACTTAAGTAAGGAAAATTGATGAATAAGGCAGACGAATTGGAACACAATCGCTGAATTTTATGGTGATATATTGGAAAATTGTTCAAAAAATTGAATACATGCCGCCAACGACTGTTTGATGTCTACCTTAATAATCTACCCTACATACTACGTATGCGTATAGGTATGTAAATAATTTTTTTTATTCCTGAATACAATATGTACGCGAAATCACTGCCGTGATGACAATATTCAGATTTATGGTACTCTTTCTGACGTTTTCTTAGTCTGGGCCTTACGAAAATTATTCTACATGATTATCATTTCTGAGTCTGCATAGAATTGTACAATAATAGTTGTGTGGTAATCGTTTTCCATGGGCACAATATCCACTTGTAACTAGTGAATAATAATAGGTGAAAAATTGAGAAATCCTGCGCAGTTTTTTTCCGTATAGGATGTTAATATTAAACAGTATCACATAGGTAATGAAAAAATGATTATAAATTTTTTAGTGTTGCAAAGCCTCCTAGACTCACTGTGATATCATCTAATTACATGATGGAATAAATATTAATTGAATGAACATGTCATCTAAATCCTAATTCATCGTGTGACTATGTCTATGCTTGGAATCACAACATAAAATGTAAACAATATTTTCAGATTTCAGTTTGAACCTAAACAAGTGATTGCGATTCATTTCATAATATACATGAGAAAAAAACTTTCAAATTTCATAATAAGGTTTAACTTGTACAAACCATCTTTGCTTCTGTAGTTTTTTTTTTCTTTCAATCAAACAAACTGATCATAAGCACTTGAATTGTAGTCAAGTATAATCAATTTTTACTATCCTTTATACAGTAAGAGATAACGTTCTCGCAAGTGTTATTAGTATTCTTGAAAGATGTGATCTTAATTCGTGTGCAAATGTAGGATGTCAAAACTATTCACCAAATCAAATGTATCCCCAATGTTACAGATGTAAAAGTAATGCAACAGGCAGCCAAACATATAATAGCTACGACACGCTGATAAGCCCACAAAAATTTATAATTAGGATAACAGTCCTCTAATTCGGTTCATCAATTTGTGGAAGAGAAATAACGAAAGGAGAGGCATTCGTCTGCACAGTTTGTGTCGCGAACCGTTTTGTCTCTGTCCGCGTATAATAAATGTTTACGTAATATACATTCGCGTAAAGCGAAAAGACAGTCCGTATGCTAATGAGATCAAACGAGGGTATGTCAGAAGGCGGCATGAAATCATCTCAGTTTACAGAAGGCCCGAACTAGCCGTCAGTCGTCGTTGGTCCAGCCAGCCGATAGGACAACTTCTCTGCGGTACTTATCCCGGTCAAGGTATGACTTCCTTCCACAGTTCTGCTATGATTTGAAGTAGTTATAACTGTTCAAAATGTTGTCGTCAATTGAATCGCTGATGTTATTCATTTTTACGGAATAAAAGGTTTTCACTGTGGAAGTACTGTTTTACAAAAAAATAAAAAACGAGTACATTGTCGCTCGATGATAATTTGAGTGAAAATGTTAACTTTTATTTGTATCTGACTTTTGTCTGTAATTATACTCAGAATTGCACATGGTTATTCCTATCAAAAGAAGTCCTTTTTTAAACAGATCGTTCAATGTTTGAATATTCTTCCGTATATTTGAAAAAAAAACGATCTCACGCGTTGAGCAAATGAAATCTAGCCTACTTCGGTTATTCAGCACGTAATGTTAGGCTTGGTTGCAAGTCTGCTGTCAGGTTGCATGAAGTGAGTATCTGTTAGTTATCAACTGTCAAAAAGCGCCCGGTATTTCGCGCTTCTTTATCCATGAAAGCTTAGCAAAGTGGTAAAAACCATGCACCTCACTATAACGTAGCAATATGAGAGTTGTTCTCGATTATAGTGTTCGTTACATTATAATAAGACTCTGCTCATGTCGTACTAGATAAAAAAATGTGTATGTACAGTGAAAAAAAATATATATATTTCCACGTGCCAAGTACCGAGACCTTATTCTTATAAATGCCTCAGTTCAACAGTGTTGAGCGAGATTTACGAGTATTTCATTTCCTTCGGAAATGAAGCACATTTGTTATCTGTGATAGTGCCACTAGGTCGGTATTGATGCTTACTTATCATTTCGTCCTCCGCTGCACAAACTGCATTCCATGTCAGTTTGCAATTCCATTAAAGTAAATCTTGAAAATAAGTCTTCAATTTTTCTGACAAGTCGCTATGCATACGAAGCGTTCTAATATCTATCGAGAAATCGTACTGAAATGCAATTCTCAGGAATACTGCGTGCTTGCGAGATTAATCACTATTAGCTCACTTAATTATTTCAAACGGCAAGTAGGTATATGGTTTAGTACGTGAACTGAAATCACGAGCATTGTGTTTCGACATGCTGTAACAATCGTACAATTTTTTGTTCAAATTTAGTACGATTCTTCCAAGCATGAGTTTTGATTTTCAATACACAGTTCGATTTGAGATCGTGGAAAAAAAGTCTCACCACTACTACGATGTGATTTGATAAGTATAACATCACCAGATATAATAATGAGCAAAATAAGGTTTGCAATGCTGTGAAATGCCTGAAACTGAATGCGTGGTGTAATCGCCATTCACGTAGATCTAGAATGATATCGTTCCTTTAACAGTAACATTTGATAAAAAAAGTAAAGCTAATAACAATAGCAAAGAGAGGATGATCCTCCATCGTCCTCTACGGTTCGATGACCTAAAGAAATGTATAATTGCAGTTGGTTTGCAACGATCGACGTACAGTTTAATTAAACATTACCCTATATATATACTATATATGTATGTATGTATGTATGTAACAAGAGCAAGATTTCCTCGTCACGATTAGCTAGCTACGAGTACTTATTTGCGAGGGTGCCGCGTTACGCGTCGCTGTATTCCACGAGGCAATAGCAATTGTGTAAGATCACAGATCCATTTCTGCTGTGTATCACTGCGCCGCTCTCGGTATCTGGATTCCTCCGGACCGCGCTGAGCCCGCACGCGGCTCTTGGAGCTTTCGTGCTTGCATCCAACTCAGCTAGTATTCATACGCACGGGCGTTACTCCGGGAAACAGGTCGACCAGTGTCTCTTGAATTCCCTGTCGCCGCCGACGCCATCCGTATCAGCGTGCCTCTCCCTCCTTCTTCCTTCATCTCTTGGCCATCTCTCACTTTATCTCTCGCTCCTTCTCTGTTTCTTGTCAACGTATCTGCGTCGGCCGTTGAGATTTCTCGGAGGCACATGGCACACGTGGCGCACAGCTCGAGGACCCGACGCGTCGTTTGCTCCGTAAAAGGACATCTGCATTACCTCGAACAATGATGACGTACATTCGAAAGTTGAATCCCACCCGTCTTTTACAGATAATCGAGCGTAGATCCGTTCTTTCAACTATCAGTTGTAATGCGCCTACACCTTTATGACGTGGACGTTCGCGTCATTTAAAATCACGGCCTCCGGAAGCTACCGACTTAAGAAATCTATAATTCTATTACGACATATTATTATACGTATCACGTATAGTGCATGGTTTATTTATTCCAACTCGAAAGATTACGCACAGTCTATTCGCAACCAATAGTTACATATTATATTATTGTGTACGTTGAAAAGATGGGGCATGTTTTTTTCTTTTCTAGCCTAGCAAAATTCATTTTGAATCCTGAGAACTTGTTTGCGTCGTTATCGCACCGCGTTCGTGTATATAGATCACAGTTCTACTATGTATGCATATGCACATCAAAATGTATATAATATCCGCATGCAAGGACCCGTACTTGCTCTACATACAGTATAGTACATGCGAATCCTTGCACGATATTGCGAGTGATTTTCTATATCTACGGTACAACGTCAACATGGCGGCGATACCGTGCTGCACAACGTTGTCGTTGTCCTGTGGTATTTTTCCGACAGTGTAGGGACTTATTAGCAAATATTTTTCTGTTAATAAAAACCTGGATCGGTTATCGGTAAGTCATACAAATTGGAGAGCTTGACAAATATGTCATAGTCAATCTTACATAAACAATAAACCGAATCCGTCCTTGAAACTACTATCGCTCGAGAATGATGCTAAGTTTATTTCAATCACGTATTCACGCGTGGCTCATTGCCGAAATTGGGTTATCGCCTTAAAACTGCGATTAATAAGAAACACGTATGGTATGATATGGTTAGATATCGCCCCTCATATTGACCCAAGATGGCCCGAAGATAGTTTACAATGTCCTATTTACTTCAAAATTATTGCAAACTTATAGTCATATGACCTCCAGGCACTAATGCTGTAGGAGTTTGTAAATTTTGCACTGTTTCAAGTGACGAATGGAAAAGAATATTGATAATCCTAGAAACGTGAATGACGAATAATGTTGCAAAGCATTGATCATACTTTTAGAATTAACCGATGTAAGAAACTATTGTGATCTAGTTCAATTGCACAATATAATATACTTCTTACAATCTTAACTCGCTCTTGTTAGTACTAATAAACTGCTGGCATGCCTGCAACAGTCATTGAGATGACACAGTTTGCAACTTGCTAAAACAGAACACGATTCTGTGCATAAACATAATGTGTAATCAATCTGTACTCGTTCATAAATCACACTATGAAAATATCATGAATTATACTTGTCATAATCATACAGCGCATTTGTATGATGGCCTACTGAATATTGTATATTCAAGTTCATCATACTGCTGCTGATCAACAATGATTTTTTAGGACACACAAACTATTGTTCTAACGCTTGAACTTTTTAGAATATATGTAACAAAAAAAAACTGTTTCGTCGTCTTTTTTCAACGGTATATACTTCCGGCATGAGTCCTAATCCGGAGCCAAATAATTCGGAAAACATTTTCCTCGTTATAATATTATATACGAATCCGCGAATCATAGCTATAAGCCGCAAGTATTGTCGCCTATTGCACAGTTACACGTAACAAGCAGCGATAGATAATCTATACAGAGGCTATTTCTATGCACTTCTCGTGTAACAAGATTGCATCGAATTTTACAGAGGTCACGATGAGGGCAACGACGCAGTTGCTTCTGGGGACTCTCTGCGTTGCCGTTCTTTTGCTCTCGGATGTTTCCGGAAAGGTGATTAGAATCAATTATATACAGATATATCTATGAAGTTTTAATTCTTTAAAACTATTTTGTCATATCGTTTCTGCAACAATTTTTAATCCTAATCGGTCACTCTGGGTGAATTTACCGCAAACATTTTTCAAACTCCTCGTAGAGTCCCTGAGTCGTGAAAATGGGCCTCGTGGCGCCATTGTTCACGCGAAATTGAAGGTCTTTTTTCGATATTTTTGGCACTTGCTTCAACATTGCCGACGTTTTACAATATTTAAACAATCAATTTTGGATAGGTAAACAAAAAGAGCGTTTTCTGCGATCCTTGAACAATGCCTAGATCAATTTTTTAAAGCTTTTAAGAAGTCATTTTTGAAGCAAAAAACACTTTTGGGGTAAATTTCACCCAGTGTGACCATTACGCGATTCTGCCGAGGTGTGTCCGACTAGATTTAAAATTCGGCGTCGTTATTTTCTGCGTAATCGATATGTTCTCCTTGTGCGTATATGCTCGTATCGAATTAAGTGTTATCAATTTAAGTGATTGCATGACAGCTATAAGTTACAGTCATATAAAATTACTAACGATGACTTCTACTCAAAAAGCATCACGGCCATCGATCGGAGTCGACACCAGCTTCTGAAATCGAGACTCAAGATGTGGGAATCAACGAAGTTTTGACCGAAGATATAGAAGATAAATACGAGGCATTCAGCCCCGACGAAAACAATCGTTGGAAGTACGACCCTTGCATGAACAAACACTGCAGCGCTGGACGCACCTGCAAGGTGAACTTTATACCTTATACCTTAAAGTTATAAAAATTGTTCAGGAAATATGGTAGGCATAGTCTAACAATGTGACATATCTGTACACGACAGCCGGACGATGACGGCGTTGCTCAGTGTGTCTGCGTTGAGGAATGTGAACCCGAATCGGATGCTCGCCGCAAAGTGTGCACCAATTTGAACGAGACGTGGTCGAGTGACTGCGAGGTTCACCAGGCACGGTGTTTCTGCGTCACGGATGACCCGAGATGCAAGGGTCCCGAGCAGAAGCACGTCCACGTCGAATACTACGGAGAGTGCAGAGAAATGCCGGTAAATTTGACAACGTCTTCCCGATATCGCGACTGAATTATGCTGTATTATACCGATTGCGAGGGGCGGAGACGAAGCGCATTTTAAATTGATCTACCCATTGTACTTGCAATTCGGTTTGCAGGAATGTACCGAGGGTCAAATGGCCGACTTCCCCCGACGCATGCGGGATTGGCTTTTCAACGTTATGCGTGACCTTGCTGACCGCAGAGAGCTTACGGAACACTTCTTGGAGATGCAACAGGCCGCGGCACAGAACTTTACCATTCGTTGGA
Source organism: Neodiprion virginianus (assembly GCF_021901495.1). Taxonomy (NCBI): domain Eukaryota; kingdom Metazoa; phylum Arthropoda; class Insecta; order Hymenoptera; family Diprionidae; genus Neodiprion; species Neodiprion virginianus. The sequence continues at coordinate 29,817,021 of NC_060879.1, read as the reverse complement.
GAAACGCCGTGATATGGAAGTGGTGCGATCTCGACGGTAGCCCCCATGACAGAGTCGTTTCTAGACACGAACTTTTCCCCATTCGAGCTCCGCTTATGGCTCTCGAACACTGTATCGCTCCCTTCCTTGACGCCTGCGACGCAGATGGCGATCACAAAATCACATTGCGTGAGTGGGGCAAGTGCCTCGAAATCGAGGAGGTGAGTAGACGTCTGGAACAGATAAAATTATTCCAAAATTTGAATCTCGACTAGGTCATACGGGCTTCGAACCACGCACAAGTTCGAACCTTCATCCTGTTTAGTCAGCGTATGCATAATTTTTGACCAACTCGCAAGTTTGAAAAACTACAGCTGCAGCTATTAATTGTATCATGTGTACGGCTGAATTTCTCATATGTTGTTTTATAAGTGAGCCGACTTCCTTCATCTGCTGTACTGTACATGTATCAGTTTCACGGGTCGACTAATTAACCCTATTTACAAGTTGTTTCCCCTATAATTTCCTTGAGACCCATCAGTGCCATTGCCGAGTTCAGCCCACAGTATTTCTCCCCTTTTCAAACTCTACCTCGATTATCCTTGAAATAGTTTATCCGAGCACTTAACGTTACCGGTTTCGTATTTAAAATTTAACGCTCCAAGTTCAGAATTGTTAATTCGATGCGGTGTTTCGAAATGTAATAAATTGTCATTGCATTATTAAAATATACGCCTCGATGGAATAAGCCTCAGGTAATAGGTTTACCTACGGTTTTCCGGCCCGTTTATATAACGCGACGATAGCATTATATTATACGTATACTCCCAAATTCTCACCACTTAATGTAAAACTTGTACAGTTTCAATCCAGCTCGTTAAAATGACGTACAATGTGTACAAGGCAAGCTAAATTTATTTGTCTCACGCCATTCTATTTTATTTAATATTCTATATAAATTGAAAGCTAAAACAAGCGGGTATTACGTGTGACATGATATCGGTATCTTTTTTTTTCAGGATGATCTGGACGACAAATGCGGTGAATTGGTCGAAATGGTGGGTGAACAAGATTAGATATAAGATAATTTCATTACCTATTATAATACGCCTTGATGTAAGTAAGTTGCGGCCGGAATAAGGATAGAAATTTATTTGACTCACACCATATGACATGATACGTAAATAATAATATACGGTTAGGTAAGACAGAAGCGCGAGATAGATGGCATACGTATGAGTAACTAACTCGTCGTGTCATCGCGCATATCCATTTATCTTCAGTCTGTCGTCTCTTCCTGCGTCTCACGTCTGCAATACAGAATTCGTCAATAATTCGCCGCTCCCAATTTACGTCGAGGCTTAAATCTATTTCAATGTACGTACTATAAGAACTAGGAGAGGAAGAATAAACGGAAAGGAAAAACCAGAAGAGGAAAATAATTTTACTGCATTATTAATCAATTACATAAATGCATTTTTACTGTAACGAAACCATTTTCTCTCCTTTTTACTATAACATAATATAATATAACATACGTTATGGGTTACATAAAATTTATCCTAATAAAATGTATACATAACTATAGAATAACTTCAACCATTTGTGCCGAAAATAATTGCTCTCATGTATTATTACCGTACTTGTTTATCGCCGTTTTTCTGTATGAAAAAATCATTTTTTACTCATACAAAAATGGTGATTGATATATGATGGTTCGTGGCCATTGCGTGATGGCACTAGTCAAGTCTTCTATTTTTAACGCATTTTCCGTCTGCGGAATAGTTCATTAAATTACCGTTCGTATGTTTAAATATTCCACCGAGTCATGCTGCGTAACACTAAATGATAAAAAACGGTTGTATACCAATTTTTATGGAAATCGGTTTAAAATTGAAACTTATTCAAGTTTTTCCATATATAATACAATACCAGAATTGGCATGATTCTTTTTCCCATATGTATGATACAATACCAGTTGACCGGTTAAACTCCTAATACTTATCAAGGTTCCTTAGTGCAGCTCATGTCGTCGAATACATATAATACACACTTTTGTGTATTTTGAACAATAGATGTTGAATCCCGGGTAAATTTGTTTTTCGTTTCGAGAAGCTTGAGTAAATAAAAATTTCCGTATTAATTATCCGGTAAAAAATATTTCAAGCAGATTCTCACTCCACGAGGCGTGAGTAATTGACACGAGTTTTTTTTATTTCGTACGAGGTAAGCGGATAGAATTAAATTGAAGTTAAAGAATGGAATTTCGAATGGATTAACGATTATTTTGCAAAATATACGATACACTCGCTCCTTGAATATAAAAATTAACTTAACGGAACATTCAAGATGTTAGTTATAGACGAGATCCCGCCGTCGTACCCGTGATATTAAAATATTAATTGCAAGTGAAAAAATAATTCAATTATCGTATCGTCATCTACGTCGGGAAACATACGAGCATTCATGAATATTGTCATTGTTTTATTTCTATGTATTGCGTTCGTTAAAGTCTAGTATTTGAAGTATTTCAACGGAAAACGGAATGCGAGGAGCGTCCCTGAACATTTTACCTTCGGCATGAATCGATAGATAGCGCGGCACGCGGTCAGAGTAATCAAAAGGACGCGTTGCGATTGGCCGGCGGTGGTCACGTGGTGTAGTTTACGGGACGCACCAGCAGCGCCAAGCGCGTTTGGCGGGACGGCGATTAGACGGTGGCGTCCGTGGTCTGTGAGTCTATCTTGTAGTAGTGAACAGTGAAAGATCCCGTCGAACAATGGTGAGTATCCGCAAGTTTTCGGGGGAAATCTCGGCCATCCGTGGATGAAAGTGACACCGTCGTAAAGCCCGGTGCCTTGTGATTGTGCTGACAAAGTTTGGCGTTCGTATCTTGAAAATTAACCCTGATTTTCCTCTGTGAATAGGCTGGTGGTAAAGCGGGCAAGGACTCTGGGAAAGCGAAGGCAAAGGCCGTCTCCCGTTCGGCACGGGCTGGCTTGCAGGTGAGTTTACCATCCTCGCATTTATCGCCGGAGCTCGAAAATCGTACCGTTTCACGGCAGCAGCCTTCAGGTGTGCTGGGAAAATTTTAAATACCAAAATCATCGCGTATTGTTGAATATTTTTCAAGTCAAAAATTTGTCCGCTTCGATCTGTTTGATGTATTCAGATCAGTCGTCAGATGCTAGCTGGTAGAAGCGAACCGAAAACATTGACCCTCTCGGTATCGATGCGTAACGTCCATTATTATTTATTTATTTATTCGTTTTCCTGTTCCCCTTAGTTTCCCGTCGGAAGGATCCACAGGCACTTGAAAAACAGAACGACGAGCCATGGACGTGTCGGGGCTACGGCCGCGGTCTACAGCGCGGCTATTCTCGAGTACCTGACGGCTGAGGTGAGTTAAAATACGAGACGAAGGTGCCGTTGGTGACGCCGCTAACATGGCTGCCGTTTCCCGCCTTTACGACAAACTCGTAATTCCCCGTAAAAAAACAATAATTCTACGATAATATAAAGGAATTACCAATCAGAGGATAAAAATTACGTTGAACTAAAGTTGACAGGTAATATTCGCAGTGTTTATACTCGTACTATATTTACGTTACAACGGTAACACATTCGGTACAGTGCAGCGGTCTCTTTCATGACGTAATTTAGGCGGGAAAGTGCATCATCACAATGGAAAAAGACCACTTGTCTTTTCGCCGCATTGTTATTTATTCATTTCATTGGCGTGATTACAACGTTGTTACTTGGTAGAAGTGAACAGAACGTAACTCGCAAATTAACCTGAATCCATTTTCATTCCAATCTTTGTTGCTAAAAATTTACTTGTGTCTCTGAAATCCAAATTGGCCATTGCTTATTGACGGTAATAACGGACCGTAGGCTCATGGATAAAGACAAGAACTATCTAATCGTACGCATCCTTTGATTTTACATCAATTCCATTCCTTTATACACATATCGGTTACAGTTTCATTATTCCATCATTCTAGCAAGCAATTTAGTAGGAAATTTAAGGAATTAAAGGTAATAGAATTCGCATCTCAGTTGCATAATGTAAATATTTGTCATTTGAAATATATCAATGTTAGACATTATTAGAATACACTGTGGGATTCTCCTTGGTTCTCTTTAAGGATATTCGTTCGATAAACAATGCCACTGACAAATCTTGTTAATTCAGGTATTGGAGTTGGCGGGAAATGCGTCTAAAGATTTGAAGGTGAAACGTATTACCCCAAGACATCTACAGCTCGCCATTCGTGGTGACGAAGAGTTGGATAGTCTCATTAAGGCAACTATTGCAGGAGGAGGTAATTGCGCTGTTTTCATTTTTAATGTCAACTCTGTGCATTGATTATCCTCTGAAAAGTATTCACAGCCAGCATGCGGAATACTTGGGCTAATCTCACAAAATTAAGATCGAGATATTCACTGAAATAAGCAACGAGTGAGATTGTGGATCATCTTTCACGTGCAACTCTTTTATTTTCCAGGTGTCATTCCACATATCCACAAATCGCTTATCGGCAAGAAGGGATCACAAAAACCAGCATAAATTAGTAACTAGCTTACACGTTTGAAAAGATAAAAAGATAAACACATAAAAATAAAAATTAACAGTGACTGTTGAGACAAAGTGTACCTACGTTACTATAATGATGGAGGGACTGGCGTGATATATATAAATAAAAAATATTGATATAATTTAATCTAGGTAATGAGACGAAGGAAGACGAAAGAATACTAAGCATGATGAGCAGGCAGATAGAGAAGAGAAATGATAGCAGCATTCGTTGGTTGGCGGGCGATGTGTTGTAGCATGGCTCGCTTGATATTGCAGCCATTTTTGTGTTTCTTCGACTTCAGAATATTTAATATAGAATAGCTTGACTTTATTTTTTACGTTTTGAATGAAACTAGTATTTGATCTTTCGTATTAATCACATCGTCTCCCTTAGTAATTGTTTAAAACTGTTCTATTTTTGTGCAAATGCAATTATCATTCGTTAATCTGAAGAAACGAAAGAATGTGTGTATTTTTAAACAGATTATACTGCGAGGGTTACTTTCAGTAATGGAAATTAACACTTATGTCTTATGTAAACGTATCACATTGTAAGAAAGAGTGTGGGTTTAATGAAAAAATTATAATTTCCTCTTAGTTTTGTTATCTATTTCAGTAGTTGTATTAGTTATCGCTCTTTAAAAGTAATCTGAGCTTTATCTTGCTGAGGTATTTGAAAAAAAATGCTTATCATATTTTGGAAAAAATGAATTTGTCTCCTGAGATAATTGCGACTAGGTCTGCCCGTACAATTTTTTGAAAAGTCGTCAGTACTGACGTTTATTACCGCACAACTGTAATTGCAAGGATAGGTTCAAAACTAAATGGACTGTTTCTATAAATATTCGAGATATGCCAATGTACATATTCTTTGGAACTGGTCGTGTAGTTTTCGTACGAACTTTATTGCAGAAAATATTTTCGATGCAATTACGTATACAAATTGGGTTGTTTCGACCATCTGATACAGGTGAAACAGTTGTTTGGAAAGATTTGAACCGAATATTTCTGCTGGTTCAGGCGGCTCTTCAATTTCTTAGCGGTGTCTTCTGGTTCTGTGATAGTAATCGTAAAACCTTGATCTCTCGTTTATCGTATCTATTTTAAAAGAGAGTTCATTCCGCCTGACTAAAGGTGTTACGTTTTTCACGAGAATCGATGGAAATTATGATTAAACAAAATTGTTATATATGTAATAGTTGGGAGATTGTATAGTTTATGCTTCTGAACCAGACAATTGCAGTGAAAAAATGATCATTCGGTTTAATTCTAATAAACGTGTAATGTGCATCAGAATGTTTCGTTGCATATCGTCAACACAGTGAAAATGCTGACGCGAATGCGCGTACGCGATTTCCAATTTTTCGAAATCGATAAGTACATGGTTAAATATTTTTGGCTTTGTCCTTACGATTTTATTTTAGTTGCGTACCGTAACTTAGCGTTATTTCCAATAATATTACACCCAACACCAGCCATATGTAAAACATCCATTTTCACAATAAAAATAAATTTTACTATTACTTGCTAATTCATCTCGGTTGTGTTTAGAATGCGTGATGATAATTTACTGTAGTCAGATCTTCTCACCGCTCGTATGTGGTTCCCTGTTGGAGGAAAATTGAATTTTCTTAGCCGCAATTTTAAATTGGCCATGATTGAAAAACTTGCCGAAAGCGCTTATCCTGAATTTTGTTATGTATGGCAAATGCGAAAGTGATTAATGTGTTAAAAAACTTCAGGAAACTGAAATTTTTTTTGAAAGTGAAAGTTTTCTACAATCTACCGTTAACCACTTTGTATTCTAATCGTGACGCGTTATTTTGAATTCAATCTTCAGAGAATATTTTACTTTCTGCATGTTACATCTTCACCGCATACCTATGGTAGATTAGTGATTTGAAAATCATCTGGAGGCAGTTATATGCAGTTATTTCTCGCTCCGTAACTCGTATAAAATCAGAGAAGTTTCAAATTACAACTTTGTATCTATATCAATTACGTGACTGGAAAAAACTAATCGCAAGTAAAATAGTGAAACATCTGTCTTAAAAAATTTGTGCAGTGTTCCAAAAAATGTAAGTCATGTGTGATACGCGCGTATATCAGCGCTTGTACGATGGCATCAAAACCCACCAGCGGCATTGTGCCGGACGTAAATGAACATGGTCGTAAATTGAATAGTGTATGCATCTATAGGTCAGTATTTCCGATAGCTTCGACATACGAAAATTGGAATTGATAACAGTTCGGAAACTGTCTAGCCGTTACCACACCAGTATCATGATGCGAAAGTCACATGCGTATGTAGTATCAAAATTCAGATTGGTCCCTGGAGATCGAACAAGTAGAACGTATGTAACGCGTGGAGCACTGTTAGTCTAATTAAATGCGAGTTGTGTGCTATGCCGAAATGCCAAGATGAATATATAATACAGAAGGCATCGCATGCTTGACGTATTTTTCATACACTGTGATTAACACTACCGTATACATACTTAATATAAGACTTTTATTATGTGTGTCGAGTCGTATGCTCATCTGTGAAATTCATCCTGCAAGAACTTTAGATCGATAGAAATTGAATTAAATTTTTGATACTATCTTGGTCGTGATTGCGTTTGCTGAATTAAATGCGTTTGATATCAAAGACAGGAGTAACCGATTCCTTGATTAATAACTGGCACGAGGAGTTTTCCAAGTCGAGTCGAATTATTGCTAATATGTCTTGATAGATTCGCGGGTCGCTGGCTTTTCTCTTACTACCCTGGCGAAAATAATTTCTCAGATTTTCTACGAATTTTCAGGGAAATTTGGACATTTCGTACAATTTTGTATAAAAAATGGGTTTCGTACGAAATTGTAAATATACACAGTTGGTCATAAAAACTTGTAGATGTTCATAAAAATTTGTATTTTTTCAGTAAAAAATTTACAATGTACAATTTTTAACGAAAATTAACAATTTTTTTCGAAAAACTATGCATGTTTATAATTTTGCACGAAATAATACGAAATATTCCAATTTCTGTAAAATTTCGTGGTAGCAGAAATTTTCACCAGGATAATCTAGACCTTTTAATTTCCGCTGAGAATTTCATCACGTCAAACAACAGTACACAAAAATGGTAATAAGACAAAATTTGTTCTTCAGAATTCGTCGAGTGTCATTTAGAGAATCTTAGTTTTCTTGTCGAGAGCGCGTCTCAAGTGTGTCAGAAAATCCGGTCTCTGGGGCTACGAGGATTGTAAGATATGTAGATACCGGTATGACCGCAAGTGTACAGTTATCGGCGACATGGATTATTTTTAGTGTACGTCTCGTGATAATTGTAGCTTCGTCACTTGCTACACAAACTCCAAATGTCGTACCATTTATAATGGTGAAAATGTGATGTGAGAAAAATGTGTAAATTCTGCTGGTGTGATCAACATTTCGAGGTACTTATAAAATTATGAATAAGAATAACGGATAGAACGTGACTTTTGTCTAGTGAGTGTAGAAGCTGCTAAGAGACTTTGTTTGTACAGATGAAAGGCATACGATACAAGTATTTTCGTATAACGTATACACATAGCTTAGCTGGTGAACCAGCGATGATCCGAGGAAATATAGGCTTATTATACTGTCCTTAGATTAATTTACCAGCCAGTGTTGAGTAAAATTCGAAATTTTTATTTTTTATTCTAAAAATAAAGTGTGAAGCTTCATGAAGGATTACGCAAATGAACAGTAGCGGGCTGTTCGACGCTGTGCTATTTGTCGTTCCGACGCACCTTTCGATAAATTTTTTTATAATTTTCCCACCAATCTGCTCTTTCTTCGAGTCCGCATGTGTATTATTATTATTCTGTTTCTACATTTTGTTCGCGATTATGTTGTTGAAATGAACTTTATTTTCGATTTTTATCCATTTACGGAATATAAATTGTGGGAGACGCGAAAGAGCGACACTGGAGACACGTCGTATCTTCACGGTAAAACAATGCTGATTACACATTAATATTCAGAATGTAATTTAAGCTGAAAAATCCGTAAAAAAAAACCTTGATTAACCGCCAAAAAATACGAGGCGGAACAACTGTTCACCGGTAAAAAAGGGATCGTCAATCGCTACATAAATCGCGAACGCGTTTGTTCGTTATCAACTGAAAAGCGCGCTGTGACCACGCGTTCGTTAATACCCCGAGCAAAAATCAATACGTAAAGATCTCCCGCGGGAAATACAGACAGAGATAATACAATCCCTGAACAGAGGAGGTAATATCTTTACTCGGTGTGATAAAACCCCCGTTGAACCTAATTCCTGCAATCCGCAAGACGATATTCTTGCATAAAACCACCGCAGGCTTCGCAAAAACAGTTGCATCACGCTCCTTCGCCTCGTGCCGCAGGTACGACAAACACGCTATTCCCGATTTCACGGCAGAAATAGAAGAGGGCGAAAAAGATGCGACGGCTTGGCGTCGGATGGTTGGCGGGGTGGGGGGGAAGGCCGGAGGGGGGAGAAGCCTTTCCAATCCGACGGAGCGCAGCAGTTCGAGCCCTCACAGCTCGAGCGGTGCGCGCAGCTGCGAGGCTGCGTTCCCGGGCGTCCCAGTGTCTCCGTCTTCGTCTACGTTCCGCGACGTCGTTCATGGTCGTCCCTTCGAACCGGTTGATTTCGCGTTTGCCCACGGTGGCGTGAAGAACACTCCCCCGTCCGACCGACTCCACCTAGAGCGCAGTCGGCGTTTTGACAGGTTGTTTACAACCCTGCCTCTTTCTTTCTTCCCTTATCGCGCGATTCGCACGCCGCAAAGAGGAAGTACAAGTACGGTTGTCCAACTCACGTGACAAAACAGTTGAATCGTGAATTTAATTACCAGACAAACGCGAAGCACGAACATTGCACAGTGTCGCACACGTGATTGATTGATTGATTGATTGATTGTTTGTTCCTCGGTTTATCGTGAGAGTGGTTTATATTGAAATAAACGGAAAGTTTCGGGAGGGATTTGTGGTGGTTTATTCGTTCGTACGTACATCAAGGTTTAGAAAAAGTGTTGCAACAAAATAAATAAGTACATAAATAAAAGTGACGTTCAAACTTCCGGGCAACGATCCTGAGTCTACGTCATCTCGAGGTGAATGCAGTCATGTTACGTCGTCTCGACTGAGCTTCAACTCCACCTTTCAAGTGCACCGGCAGTTTGTGCCATCCGCGAGCAGCAATGTGCGCTCAAACTCAACACGCGTGGTAAGTCTAAACAGCTTGTTCACATACGTCAGAGTTCACCCACCTAAGTGTCGCATTGTATCCACGTTACGTTTTTGGCATTCGCGTTCCCACGAGAGCTCTCGGAGGAATCCCGAGACGCTCGTTCTTTATTTTCACCGTTATGCACAGTACCCGAAGCAGTAGGCAGCGAGCGTCTTCTCGCATCTTTTCGACCGGTTTCATCGACTCGCAACAGCTCTGTTTTTTTCCATCACTCTCTTAACTCTTCCCACTTGTCGCATACCTGTGCATGTTTCCTCGCTATTTGGCGATGAATTCACCATATGTTCCGTTAATTGCAGCCTCTGCTATTTATTCTACATTGCAAGGGACGAAATCGAAGAATAAAAACAGAAATAAAAAGTAGCAATCTATCCAGACGCCGTTGAGAAACACATCGAGTATTGTATCGTCACGCGTCGCGCGGTCTTTTCGTACCTGGGGCATAACGTAACGCGGCATTTATATCCTCGAGATTTAATGGCCACTGCGAGGCTGTGAAAAAGGTTCGTAGTTGTACCAAGTACCAGATCACGGATAGATGCAGAGTTGCCGCCGCTTTATAATCTACCCACTCCGTACTTTCACCTCCGCGACGGAGGCTGACGTCTGGTAAGCGACCTTGTGGCGCAAATATCTCTCCGTCTACTCACAGCTATGATGATAACAATAATACCATTGCGACGATATTCGAATAATCGGAACGGTGCCGCGGTGCGGAGAATCAGTGACGATTATAAACGCTGATCGTACGAACCGTCCGAGACGAAGATCACGTCTAGGCGGTCAGGACGGCATGGCATAAGGCATCCTGCAGACCTCTCTGCAACGTTGTGTTATTCGTATTTTTACAGAGCAGGCCGTATGGAGTGATCCGTGATCCATCCACCCCGCGAAGGCGAACTGCCGATTTCTCCACGGCGGCGTACAATTCGCGATCAATGGGCCATACATGCCGAATGTATTATACGGGTTCAATCGGGAAGCGTACGTGCCCAATGGGCTAAACGGAGACTCGAGTGGTGCGGCTTATTGGTGCCCGCGAAACCAATGCTCGCGTGTTCTGACGTTATTTACGCGAATGAGGGTGAACGCGAGTGGATATAGATAGCTGTGTACGCCGAGGGATGGTGCAGGGTCGTTGTAATCTGATTACGGAGATTCTGGACGGCCTGCACGGGAGGGTAGAGGAGGAATTCTTCCCGTTGTTCGAGAGCTCGCTCAGCTCCTGCAACGTCTTGTTAAAATATTTTTCATGTCCTTATTCAGGGTTCGTACGCACAAGGAAAACCTGGAAAACTCGGGGAATTTCTTACTGCAGGGAAAAGTCAGGGAATTTCTAGTCTGACGTAGAAATAAACTCGTTCTCATACAAAGTACTAGCGATCTGAAGAAAAAAAAAAAAAAAATCTACTCAAAATTTTGTTTCTTTCGTCGACGCATCACTTCGTACATTCTATGTATTTTACTCAATATTTACTAAACCTTTCGTTTTTTTCCTTACGGAGAATCGCAGGCCGTTGTTTCTAAATTGATATTCACATAGTAAGTTAATTACTAGGTAATATTGAAGGTGCTAGTATTAATATGTACGAAAATTTTCATTAACCAGCGGCATGTTTCTTGAAAGGTGTTACTAGAAAAATCCTATTATATACAAGTCAGGGAATTTCAGGTTTCAAAAAAGCGTGCGATCACTGAATATTATTTTCTCTCATGTTCTCAACTCGCTCACGATATTTCCGATTTTTCGACGTTCTGTTGTATCGAATCGAGGAGTTTACCTTCAGGCTCACAATCAGATAAAATGAGTTTCTGCCGATTCAACGGTATATATTATATTCTTCGAGCCCTCTCTGCTGTGTATCTTGCATAGATTTGTTTCTTCTTCTTCAAATTTTTCAACATTATTGAATATGGTTGTACACAAGAAATTTATTGCGAGTGATGTGATCGGCTGTTACTGTTGTGTACGAATTATATGGGTAGGTTTGTACTGTTCAGTTGACGACACCTATCATTTTTCGTTCTGATGGTTTCTTTTTCAATATCTTTATTTTGTTGAATATGAAGGTTTCATACATGTATCAACGGAACTCGGTACAATTAATATCACGGTAATATGCAACTGTAACTATATACAGTATATACGTTTGAAAATACATATAACTGCTGCAGAGCGAAGATGCAGGGATGAGTAATAAAGGTCAATCGTTCATATTTTTCCTCCAACGGAAGCACATGCCTGCGGTATCGTGTCGACGGTGATAATAATTCTTCTCTTTGTTTCATTCGTTTGTTTTATTTATATTTAATAGAATTCCAGATCCTTTCTTTACGTCCACGTAATCCTTTCGAAGAGAATTGTCAATAAATTCGAATCAAGCAACGAACGGTTATACCGGGCGTTACATACAATACCGGTATACATAATGTAATTAAAAATAAGCTCGAATATTAAGGCACGGAGCCAGACCATCTTTCTTTGAAAATTCACGCTGAGGAGGGAAATTTTGCGTCGCTGAATGCGAACCTGCGTTCAAGAATTCCCGTATATGATGCTGGGTTCAAACGACGAAGATAATCTCCGCGACGTTGGTAGGTAGGCGTACCGTAAGACGAGCGCCTAGCAGTTAATTGATCGCGTTAATTAAATTGACTGAAATTAGTTCCGCGAGCGACGCGCCGAGCCCGATACAGTGCGCTGATAATGACGTGTACGGAAAGCATGCAGCTCGAGAGAGACGTCTGTCTATTCATATTGCGTATACGTCTACGTATAATACGCTGCAACGTTACTCAAAATGGCCGCGCTTAACTCACCTGTCGTTCCGTTACCTGGGTCATCGACCACTCGCACTTGGTCGTACCTGACTGCCTTATACCTCGGCCACTTAACCGATACCTCCGGAGAACGTCACTTTACAAATTCATAAGTGCTCTCTGTTTCCCTTCAATCGTACTGGGTAAGCAATGGTCTGAAACACGCGGTGCGTCGCTGTTGTTGCAGTCCGACTGCCTCGACTTCAGGCTGCCCTCGGCGAATTCGAGGCTTACACGTACATCCCCAAATACCGACGTACACGTATCTCAAACGCGAAGAAGGGCTCAAGAGCTCCGTTCTACACCCAATTCTGAACAAAAACACTCCAATTCATTTTCATTTGACGCAGAAATAAAGAAATAGCGTAGATCCTAAGAAATCGCAACAGTAAATTCGTAGAATTCATACCGTTTCTTTATTTCTGCGTTAAATGAAAATGTGTTGGAGTGTTTTTGTTCAGAATTGGGTATAGAATGGGGCTGTTGAGATCTTTTTCGCATTTCAGATACGTAGACGTCGATATTTTGAGATATACACGTCAACGCGTCAACACCTCGAAATGGACCAGGGCTCTCCCTTAAACGTGTCTAGGCGTAACGTTCATTTCCGGCCGACTCTTCGCGCCTTTTATACTCTATCTCTACAAACTACATCGCTGGATGAATCGTCGTAGGTATCCGTCCGCAAGACCGAGCAGTCATACCACGGTTTTCCATCATCTTCTCAGAGTCTATCCAATAAGCCTTTCGCAAAGCTGTGAAACGTCGTAACAGTTCAATCCTCGTCTCTTTCCCAGAGGCGATGTAAATGCTTCTCATCTTATTGTTCTGGATTTTTATTTCACCGCGTTGTTATTATCATCTGGCCGTTAAATTTAGGATACAAAGCTCAATGTTGTACCCAAGGTTTTCACCGAAGGGGGATACAATGTTTTAGAGCTTTTAACAAAGCCCCTGTCACATTCACGATGATCCTATAAATTCCAGATTTGTTAGACTTGCGAAGGGAATTTAATTTTGGAACTGGTCGTATACATCACCAACAAAATAATGCTCAATCGAGGGTTGGTCGATGGTTTAATGAAGGAAATTGATGACAAATCGTATATGCAATATTTCGATGTATTATGTATTTATGTATTATCCTTTGAACAGAAAATTACGTCAATTCCGATATTTCTTTTGATCAAAATTCTATATTCCCCGAACGCCTGTTCGACGGATATATTGCGTATATACTCGACAACATATTGCGTATAAAAAAAAAATTACCTTGCAGGTCTGAAAACTTGAAAGCTCGAAAATTGAAAAATCCTGTCATATTGTATCATTATTAATATCCCTTTTTCCTAGACACTTCACATTATATCTTGATAATTTTTATTGCTGTTGGATACCGTGTTAAAATTTACATGTGAATTGCTCATGTTTTTCAAAAACGTTGAATAAAAATCGGGGTATAACCGGCTATACAAGTTATGAGTGACAAGAAAGTAAAAATAATGGAATTTTCAACCAGAAACTTTTTTTTTTTTACCGTCGATCGCTCGTGAAACAATTTCCTGCGTGTCTTGATGTGTGTTACAAAGCTGCATTCCTCGGGAATTTTGAAGTACCTTGAAACACGCATGGGTGATGTGTCGACTCAGAATGAAATCATCTTTACGTCACGCAGGATGGATTCTCCGTATGAAGTTTAAATTTATCCGACATTGGATGTAGGTAGAAACGTTGGCAACAAAATCTCATTCGCACCACTATTATACGCGTATGTTGAACATCGTTTTGCAAAATCGTTGCAAGGCTCGTGTGATTAATGATATAATGGTAATCTACGGGATGTACTAATTAAATTGTTATTGCGGACAGCAAGCGCCGGTTGAAAATTTGAAAATCAATCGCTATTTTATCGGCGGGAAAAAGGTAAACTGCAATGCCAACTTGGCTTGAAAATTTGTTGAAATTTTCAACGATAAACATATTTTTCGCTGATTGATAAAGGTGGTGCAGTCTGGTTTTTGCTGTAACTATACAGCGCCGCATGAATAGAATCTCATATACAAGCGCGAACAGTTCACGCGCCTTGCGTTAATTAACGCGTTGTTTAATTACAAGAACTATGTAACCCGTTCCGTGTGTACAAATATATTATATACGTATATAATATTACTACTGTACGTGTCGTATAGTTGGAGCACCTAATTTATACTATATAGCGCAATAATTGGTATCATCCTATAAATGGAATCCATACTTTTTTGACACCGGAAGGAAATACCCACTTGGTTACGATTGCAAATTACGACATCCTTCGAAAGAGTGTTTTTTTTTTTTTTTTTTGTTTTATTATCATTGTACTATCAACATTTTTTCACGGATTGGTCAACAAAGTATTTTCGGTTGAGATGGCAAAAGTTAGAGGACACTTTCCGATGGATATTTCAGTCTGCTACAACTAATCGAATGCTAGTTTTTACGGTTTATCTGACAAAACTTCCATGTATTGATTTAGTGAGGAAATTTTTCTCAACTAGCAACAACGACAACGAAACAAGAACGTTTCCGAGTATACTTAGCCATCTGAAAAGTGAAAGTATCAAGGAAAAAATACTCGTTTACCGCGAGTATCCGTATGTATTATTTTGATTTTTATTAGTCCTCCAGTTTGAAAAATATAGTATTATTGATAAAGTACTGCCAGAAGAAAGTCTGTCGTTTAAATGAAGTTTAACGGTTTTTTTTTGTATACAAGTGTTTCTGATTATCACTATAATCGTTGCCAAAGTTATTAATTTTACAAAAAGTACTTCTTTCCTCATCAAATTCATTCGCGTAAAATTCAACATTTTTTATTTTGCTCTTTTAATCATGTTTAACTCAACACCTCAGTATTTACTTACAAGCAGGTTATTCAGTCATACAGTAATTTCTCTGGTGGCAACAGTAAAAATTTTACCTAGCAGTTATCAGGTACCTACAACGTTTGAAAACGGTCAAAGCTAGACGTTTGTCTCTGACTCGGCCCAAGTAACGGCACTCGTTGCCATACCTGGTTGTAATATTGCATGACGTAGACAGTGTGCCGTAACAACGAGGCGAGTTATATGTGTCGTGGTGGAATTTGTAGTCGTGACTTAAAAACCTAACAACAACAACAACATTGATAATAATCAACGGACATTTTTTCACAGCTTCGCGTGGCTCCTCTATGTTGTAACTTTCTTTTTGTACCTTCTAATACCTGGTGTGCCGTTAATTAGCGCGCGTATTATGTCGTCGTATTTTCACTCCGAAAGGTGTGAGAAAAAGAATACAACATATATCTATTGCCTAGTGTATGTTTTTTAAATATGTTATCCGGCCATTCATGAGCATTCGCCACGAACCGTGTAGTCGTTGCAGGTTTTTCGTTGAACAG
This sequence comes from Neodiprion virginianus, assembly GCF_021901495.1. Lineage (NCBI taxonomy): Eukaryota > Metazoa > Arthropoda > Insecta > Hymenoptera > Diprionidae > Neodiprion > Neodiprion virginianus. Next base: position 29,800,961 of record NC_060879.1, on the reverse strand, counting down.
AAGTCAATATTTATCGCTCAATCGTAATCAGTTTCAAGGTACCTGTGACGATTTTTTTTTTAACAATGAAAAATAATCATATTTTGGAAAAAAAGTCTGTTCCAAGCATTCTGAGTTTCATTTCTATATGTACGATTCGTGTGTAAAGCAAATTGTGGTTTATATTGCATACGTACATTTCGTTGCCAGTAAAATTGCAAATCAGTACGATTTGGTGCAGATATAAGATAAACTCTTGTTTGACGCATCGCAGTGTTTTAATAAATTTCGCCGAATTTTGTCTGTTCATGCACGATCCTGTTTTTTTTTTTTTTTTTTTGGTTTGGAAACTATTAAAAATGTGGCCAATATGAGACAATAAATATCTTCGAAATGGACAACCAAAGAATCATGAAAACGTTTAACGATCATTTCAAATGCGTGTAAAAAAAAATTGAGGTATCGAATTCGCGAAGATACTTCACAGCGGTGTCACTGATCCGACCCGTTATTAATTTTCTTTCGGCACGACACCGACGATGACGACGACGAGTCGGGAATTCCTTGGGATTCTCCGGGAGAGATGGAGCGGTTGCGTTGCCCTTTACATGCCGGAGACTGTATTCAACAACGAACTTACGGAGCTTCAGGACTCATTCAAGTCAGAGATTGATGGCTCCGTAATGGTTCTCTCACCACTTCCCGTTTCCCTCTTTCTGTTAACCCAGCGGCGTCCGAAATCCTTTAAGTACTGTGCCATCCTGTCCGGACGAAATACGAACTTCGGTACTGGCTAAATACTTTGTACACGATAAAGTTGAAACTCCGATTAAGCAAATGTAAATAAATACATATTTCAGGCGATGTGTGAATTAACGCGCAGTTGTTACTTATTACTCAAATTTGAGAGGTTGTTGCTGATCTGTCAATTAGTGATAATACCCCTCCCCCAAATTTTGAAAATTTAATGGAAAATTAAAACGAGACCTAAGCCAGCAGCAGCCAAACGTTCTAATGTTCTTTGGAATAAGGTAGTGAAGTCCGAAAATCAGAATGTTGTAAAATACCTTCAACTCGTAATGCCTTTATAGAATTACGAGGACGAAACTGCGTGTGAAAGTGAAAGTGCGTTTTTCGATTTCCAAAAAGTTTAACACGTTTGGCTGCTAACTCTGGCTGCTAGTTTCAGCTTCGGAAATTAAATATAGTACATTACACAAGAATTAATTTTTTTGTCGTTGTTGTGGATATGAAGACGATATTTAGATGGAATATAAGTATCCGACGGTGGTACAAAGGAAAAAAGGAAATTACCCACTCACATTTTTATGCATAATATAATTAGCAGCATACTCGACTTTAGTGATTTTGAACGTCGTGACTCAACTGGGAGGGAGATTTGTGACAGATGTAAAACGCGGTGAGAGCCGGATCCGTGAGGATGAGTGGAAAGGAGGTAGATGGAGCGAACGCGAGTCCTGAGCGAAACGGGAAACCCGTTAATTGGGAGTAATTTCTGGGGTAAAATAATACACGAGCTAATTGCGTAACGCGAAAACCAGGTCGACTGGTTCCACCAGTGTATATGCCTAGTGCCTGCCTTCACTTATTCTTGGCAGTAAACTCTCGGCTCGTAGTCGTGTCTGGTGCCCTTCTGCTGCAGGGGTGCATCGGGCGTAAAGTGGATATCCATTGTTCCGTATACGGCGATTACGTCTCATCGACCTAATAATATATAATTCTTATTTCCGATAGGGTGAATTTCTCCGCAAACTCAATTCAGGGGGATTATTGCATTTCAGATTCGTTGAATTACGTCCCCATTTTATATACTTTATCGGATTTTCACTGCAGGTTTACATGATATTTCTTTCTTTTGTTACCTTATAAGTATTTATATGTATACTCATCCTTTGAGATTGTTGTATTGTTTTTATCAAGTTTTATTTCGCAATCAAGATTCTCGATTCCATTTCGTCGCTTCATCGTATTGTGCTTTATTCGCTAAGCTTATAAGATCGGCTTTCTATTATGTGAAATGAGTTTTTAATTGTTTAAAACGGAGTAACAAAAGATGGGCATGTTTCTTTTTTTTTTTTCTCTTATCTTCAAATCGCGATCAATCAGATTTTGGATCAAAAAGAAAAAAATATTCAGTGAGTCATGTTAAGAAATGAATTTAAAGTTCAATACTTATTACCTATCCTTTTTTTTTTCTTCCGAATGAGACACGCCTTTCACTTTCTCTTATTCGCAGTACCTACATTAGTTTGATATAGTATCTAATGAGGCTATTAAAAGATAATTACTTATGTAGGTAGCCATTCCCGAAGTTACGCTACAACCGAATTAGGGTCTGATCTGCGACAGTAATTGATATTTGCAAACACTTTGACACCTAGGATGATTTGATTACTAGGTCTGTTTTAATTTAAATAATCAATTTTTGCTTGCATCCAAAAACGTCATTATTACGATTTGGTTATTTTCTCTCTTTTGCTACCCACATTTCACCATTGGTTCAGAAAAAAAATCAATATTTATGTATTAGCTGGGGTAAAATGCGATAAAACTCCGATCACATGTAGTTAATTAGCCATAAGTCTCCGCTATTCATTTGGAATGTTTAAAAGCACATTCAAATCTCAATAAATTCAATAAAATCGATGAAATTTCACCTTGTGGGTATAATATTTGAGTCGCATGTATACGCAGTACATACTGTTATGAAATGTTTTATGTGCCATGAAACGGAGGGGATTAATGATTTTGTGGCCTTGGAGATGCCACATAAACGGGGAATGAAAATCCTTTTCATCCTACACGCAACACTGCAATCGATTGAACGGCGTTCGAATTACGTTTGCAACTCATGCTCATTGCATAT